>NC_051155.1:119690656-119968155 GCF_013339745.2 Dermacentor silvarum
CAAAACTTTTGTGACACCCGCAGTATCAATGATGAATGTGCCGGTACAACAGCGCCGGCACGGCCTGTCACAATCGGCAACACCGATGCAAAATGGGTCTTGGAGGTTTACGGTAGCGCGATTAAAAGCCAGAACAAAAGAAGACACACAGGGACACACACGGCGCTAACTTCCAACAGTGTTTGTTATCGAAGTCCAGTTCGTACTTTTCATCGCGCTACTGTTAACCCTCCAAGATGCGGTTACCAACAGCACACATTGCAACCCTCGTGAGCAAAATGGGTGCCATGTGCGATTTGGTTATCGGCTGCTACGCATCGAAGTGTCCTCGTGCTTTTTTTTTTCTCGTCACTTTTGCGTTTTAGAATACGTTGCGGTTTCTGTCAAAAGCTTCAGCGGAGACCACCTGGCGACCGTGTAGCACTGATACATATCCCTTGAACTAATGTTCATTTGAAAGCTCTATGCTCCTTAACTTCAAAGGACCTTCGGCATGTCCGTGTGACTGGGGTATAATTCGTACGTGCCATCGGTCCTGAATCTTTTGGTGAGATTTACGAATTTGGACTCGTTCTACAATTTTACTATTGTTGCATTGAGTTATGAGAATGAAATTCTATTGGGAATATGTTGTAAGAATCTTGAAAAATGGGGTGGTATGAGATTGCAAAATTGCATCTAAAACAATAAATTGTGATGGCACTTGTGCTGCTTTATTAGCAATGCAAAATCACTAACGAGTATACCGGTCCTACCAAGCCCGATTCAGACGAAAATTAGCTACTGCAATTGGCTTCCTCGCGCAGCTTGCACAAAAGAGCCAATCACAAGTGAGAAATTCGATCCGGATTGGGCTTGATCGCAATGAAAAGTGCACTGTATGACACCCGTATTAGACGAGCTTATTGAGATAAGTTCGTAAAGCCGGCTAAATCGGCAACAGCAAAAGCACTGAAAAAAGCACACTGGTCTAAAAACAATGTTGTCAGTTTCTGCTGTTCCAAGTTAATGGTTAATAATGTGTCTCTATTGAACAATGTAGGCGCTGAGAGAAAACTTTAAGAAAATACATGCTGACTTTCCAAGACAGCATTGTGTCTAGGATTTTTGCAAAACATAAAGTTCACAGGCTGGCAGGTTTGGCATAACGTACAACACTTTTGCTTTAGATGCCATATTCATAACTTCCATTTGAATGTGTACAAAATGACTCCGGACACATTTTTTTGTTTGGAGACGGTTTAGACGCATCATGTATTCTTTCTTTTTGTGTTAGTTTTGTGATGAGAGGTTATTTATTGCAAAAAGAAAATGAAGGTTAAAGTGGCATTTCCTGCCAAATTTGTGGCGAAACATCGTACGTTGGAGGACATCATGCATTCCAGAGTATTTTCCTATATTTTGGCTGTTGCGGTTCAGTACACTTGCTCCAAAATTGCTAAGTTACCCGCCGTGGTTGCTCAGTGGCTATGGTGTTGGGCTGCTGAGCACGAGGTCGCGGGATCGAATCCCGGCCACGGCGGCCGCATTTCGATGGGGGCGAAATGCGAAAACACCCGTGTACTTAGATTTAGGTGCACGTTAAAGAACCCCAGGTGGTCCAAATTTCCGGAGTCCCCCACTACGGCGTGCCTCATAATCAGAACTGGTTTTGGCACGTAAAACCTCATAATTTAATTTTTTAAAATTGCTAAGTTCAGTTCTTGCCTCTTTTAGAATGCAATATAGTCAATTTTTGCCAAAAACAAATTAACTAGGCCTTAGCAGACAGCCAGCAGGTGTGGGAACTTTATTGTGGTTTCACCACCTGTATATCGTTCTTGTGTATTTTCTAGCTTATCAAGCCTCTACTTTTGGATAACTGCAGTCTTTCTGGGTTTGCGGAAGAGTAATTCAATAATGCATCTCAAATAATTATTTTCCCTTAAGTGTCCCTTTAAAGTTTTGTCTGATTGATGTGGCATCAGACAACACTGCCGAAAGTTATCTTGCATGTCAGCAGTTGTGTTGCCATGTAATCACGAGTATTGTCTTTGAGGTGCTCAGAGATGTCACTGCACTTACTCTTCATTACCCAAGTCCCTAAGAAGCCATAAAGAGGATCTGTTTGAAATGTCCTGCAATAAGTTATATCATACTGTATTCACTGGGGCTCTGTTAAATGCTTGCAGTAGAAAAGCACTGTCTTCTCCAAAACATGCATAGTGTGTTGGGAATTTGTCAACGATTCTTTTTACCTCAACAGTCATGGAAATATTGATTTACCGTGTTCACTGGCAAATTTATATCAAGCAGATCTCTGTAGCTGACTAGGCTTTTTTATTACACAAAAATTAAGCTGGTTTTCAATAATACCACCTTTTCACAGTACTGAAGCACCAGTTTGCAAAAATATAGAATAAGTCTAACTCTATTTTTTGTAAAAGCAAGCTGTTGTCTTACACAGCAACTTCAGTGAGCTTTTTAAGCGCGGCAGGCTTAGGATGTTGGTTGAAAATTAAGTTGCTTAAAGACGTGTTGCATCAGAGAGCATGTTTTCTTTTATCTATTGTAGCATTATCTGGTCTCTTATGTTCCTTTCCAAGCTATTCACAGTGCACACTTTCTAAGGAGAAAAGGGACAGGCAGATGGTGGCATTCACAGCTCACACATTCCAAGGCACTAAGGGACACGTGTGAAAGAGGACAGTTATTTTTCACTGTCTGCCTGTCGCTTATTCTTTTGGCATGTGTGTGCCATGAACATCATCAAAATGAACTGTTACCAACTTGCCCAAGCTTCAGCTCTTGTGCTTGGTGTTTTTGTCTACAAAATGCCATATGGCAGTAGTAGTGTTGCTGATATTTGCGTGTATGAAAAGGGGATGCTTACTTGATTGCAGAACAATTTGATTGGTTCTACACATGGTACCGAACTTACCAATGTTATTTTAAAGGTGGGATTAGGTAGGAAGCTATTGTGATACTGTTTAAAGTGCCTTTGTGCAGATGCTTAAAGCTTGTCTTCTGTTGACAAAAATTGGGCTCAAGCCGTAGGAGGATAGTTGTCAAAGTGTAATGAAAGCCTCCTGGTAGACATGCTGAGTTATGCTGCTGGGGACACTTATTGGTTAGCCCTATTGGGTAATGCTGCTAGGCTTATGGGTGCTTTAACATTGCAGTGCCTGCAGAATGCATGTCGTGCTATGGTATCATAATTGGCCCACCAAGTGACCACCTTTGCTTACACTATGTGGCTGTCTGGCCTACTTTACTTAACCTGACTGCCAGCCTATACACAAGGAGGAGGAGGGAGGCAAAAAAAGGGATCTTCAATTAATTTTCTTGCATAGATGGCTCATGCATCATATTTTTCTTATAGTGCAGGATTTGTTACTCAAAGTGAAGCTTGCTATATGGAGAATATCTACATTTTTTCATATGTATACCGAACAAGGATTGATTTGTTCACGGTGTCACTTTTTATATTATACTCACGTGACACTAAGCCCACTTGTATTAATGCAGGTATGGCTGGGCCTGCAGAGAAAGTGTAAGCAGACTGTGCTGTGTTGCTGATCAGTGCTGATCTCCACGCCTGAGTTGGTCCCACAACATCCAGGCACCAGTGTGCTTTGCTTCATCATTGACAAGGTAATATGATATGGAGAGCTTGCACCTGGATATTAGTTTTGAGCTTGAGTTTTGAGAAATATGTTGAGATAGAAGACACAAGAGTTGGCCTTGGTGATAGATACACGTGTGTTTTTTTTAAGTGCTCTTTTTGAAATATTCTTCGTGGACCTATTTTCAGCAAATGTTTACATTCCTTAATTGCAAACTGCCATGGAGCTGGTTTTGCCTTAAACTAGCACTCTTTCACCAAGAAAAAGCCTTATTTACCATAAAATTCATAGGAAAGGCAAGGAGGTGACAGGACAGAACACTACTAACACCATCCAATTTTACTGCTTCCACAGCAATATAAAGCGAGAGTTGAAAGGACGAGATTTGGGTTTGTGTTCGTTGGTTCTATGGGTTTTGGAGCCCCACACAGCTTCTTTGCTAGGCAGACAAGCTTGTGGGATGTGCTTCTGAAATTTGTACAGCACACTGACAGTGCAGGTGCGGGCCTCATCTTCGGAAGGAAGTGCACTGACGGCACCATTCACGGCGCAGATGACTCTCATAGAGTCAGGCAGGGCACCAGTGTTGATGTTTGTTCCCTTGCCCAAAACAGCATGTTTACATTCAGTGTAGTTGTAAGAAGACAAGTTAAACATTACTTTCATGGTTTGAGTGGCCGCAATTTTTCTTAGAGCACTGAATTTCTTTTCTTGCAACTGCCTGCCCTGGTGTTTCCTTAGCGTCGGCATGAAGTTGGCATGGAGTTACGCATCCGGGAACTCGTGAACAATGACCCTGTAGTTGACACTTTGCCAAGAATACATCGGCTTCCAAGCCCTTCATTTTCTGTTGGCATACTTTTACTTGTACTGTTTGCAATTTCTTCTCGGCTTGCTGAATTATCCTGAGGCCCCACACTGACACTACTGATGTCTTCAATTGAAGACTTTTCAGGATAAGACTCCTGGCTTTGCAAGTGTGGTTTAAAAAAAGGTGGCAATTACAGGTGGCTATTCAAGACCTGAGTGAAATAAACCGGCAAGTCTTGGTTACATCTTGTGTGTAGTCCTGTTGGAGTTAAACGTTTTACGAAAAATTGTATCGACACTAACACGATGATAAGCACTTGGTCATTCACCACAACTTCATAGTCGTTACCTGGCTAAATGAATTTTCGTGGAACCCTTGATAATACCTTCTACAAAACTTATGTACAAAACATTGTTACCAAGACTTACTGGTTCGTCTCACTTGCGTCCAGAATAGAAATCTGTAAGTGCCACCTTTCCTGCAAAGAACCTTATCCTGAAAAGTCTACACTTGAAAGCATCGGTAGTGTCAGCGTGGGGCCTCGAGATAATTCGGCCAGCTGGGAAGAAATTACTGGCAGCAAGAGTTCAAGAGTGCTGACAGAAAATCAAGAGCGTGTGAACTAGAGCAGACCATTATTCGGGTCTTCTGGGACATACAGCTGAATGTCAACTTCACAGCGAGACTAACGGACCACCTGTGCGGGCAGTCACAAGAAAGCTTGATGTATTATAACCAAAACAGCCTGTTCAAACCAGGAAGTTATCTTGAGCTTGTCTTCCTACAAGCCCACTAAACCTGAAACTGCCATTCTGCGCAAAAGACAACTTCAACACTGGCACTTCACCCAACACTGACGAAAGTAAGCTGCATCGTGTAACGTGCCAGCAGTAAGCTTTCTGAAGCAGGAGAAGGGCCCACGAGCTTACCTTCCATGGTGTAATTCAGGAACCTGTCTCGGCTCCAGAAAGGGAGCTTTTTTGGCTTGGCTTGGGTCAATGACCATAAAATTATCATTACCAAAGAGAACGCATTAACAGTTGCAGACTCAGGGTAATGTCTTTACTTGCTTGATTTTGTGGACAAAAACTGATGAAAGGGTGCCCAATGTGACTAGTTATCCTGTCCAGGAGTCCGTGATTTCAAGAAGTTTGACAATCATTTAATTGGCTAACAATCGCCAAGCATACTTGTGCTGTCATTTGAAACAAAACCATGCACTTTAAGGAACGGTGACAATTTCTTTAGGTGTGGGGAGCACCTGCACTGCATATATAATTTTGGTTAAAAAGAAAGTAAGGCGGAATGGGCCATATAAAATTAATGACAATAATTTTGGCATAAGTAGATTTTTGCTCAAACCATCTGAAAGTTTCTTGTTTCAGAAAGTATTAAATTTTGTTAAACGTAGCTGCTGTCAGATGATTCTATATAAGCATTTGGCCTTATGCAATACTATTTGCTTTAAATAAAATTTTTGGGTTTTATTTGTCAAAACCTCAATATGATTGCTGAACGACATATTGTCGGGCAAAGGCACAAATACACAGATGATATACAAAAACATGTCACAGGTGCTGCTAATAACTTAATTCGAAACACAACAGGATACTGTATATATACTCTTCCGAATGCACAGGCGCACTAGCCACTTCGGGAAGACAACAGAGGGCGATTATCCATGCTAACACAATCATTTTGAATATCTAAAGAAAGCAAGTTCCACGTCGTACAAAACAACAGAGGTCTGACTTACACAAGCACTACTTTTTTATGTAAAACGCTTTGAGTAGCTTACATGCAATTTTATCTTTACTTCTGCCTGGGATCTTCACATCATAAAATCTCGCACGACAAGGGCAGGCTTTTTTTGCTGATAGATGCGCATTCAAGTCTGTCGTCATGTTTTTAGCATGCTCCCTCATTCAATCATTGATGCAGCAGCCAGTTTGTCCTACATAGGACTTTCCACAAGGCAGTGGGATTTCATAAACCACACCGGGACCACATTGCCCGTAATGTGTTACATGTTGTACTTAGCAGCTTACCTTAGATCTGCCCATTATGCGGGGACACGTTCGCGCCAGCCTATTGGGAACAGAGAACAATAGAGGCACTCCATGCCTGTTCGCCACTTTCTTTAAATTGTGGCTCAACTTATGCACATACGGTACAACTTGCGGTCTTGGGCCACTCGGCTCACCAGCTCTGGCCTCATTCACCAGTGTGCTCGCTTTTGTAGTGTTCTCTTTTCCCAATATGCTGGCCCAACTGTGTCCCCGCATAATGGGCAGATCTAAGGTAGGCTGCCAAGTACAACACGTCACACCTTACTGGCGATGTGCTACCAGAGGGGTTTATGAAATCCCACTGTCTTGTGGAAAGTCCTATGTAGGACAAACTGGCCGCTGCATCAATGATCGAATCATGGAGCATGCTAACATGACGAAAGACTTGAATGCGCATCTTTCAGCACACTGTAAAGCCTGTCCTTGTCGTGCGAGATTTCATGATGGGAAGATCCTGGGGAGAACTAAAGATAAAACAGCACGTGAGCTGTTGGAAGCATTTTACATAAAAGAAAAAACGTAGTGCTTGTGAAAGTTGACCTAAATTGTTTTCATGATGTGGAACTTGCTTTCTTTAGATCTTCAAAATGATCGTGTTAGCCCTGATAATCGCCCTCTGTGCTCTGCCCGAAGTGGCTGGTGCGCCTGCACGTTGTGAGGAGTACATATACTGTATCTCGCTGTGCTTCAAATAAAGTTGTTTGTAGCGCCTGTGACGTGTCTGTGTATCTTCTGTGTATTTGTGCCTTTGCGCTACGTCGTTCAGCAAACAGCAACTTGCCTAACACCAAGTCCTTCTGCACAATATGATTATGGGGGACACTGTAGTGGGGAACTCTGGATTAACTTTGAACACCAGGGGTATGTGCCCAATGCTTATGGGGGTGTTGTTGCACTTTGCTGCCATCAAAACGGTGGCCGTTGTGCATGGGATTTTATCATGCGCCATTCGGCTTAGCAGTGCAATGCCAAAGCCACTACGACACCACGATTTTTAGTTTTGCTGGCAGAATAGCAGTTTCCAAGTAATTTAATTAGCTCGACCTGTTGATGCTGCTCTCTAAAAGTAGATTTTATGCATGTTACTTATGTTGCTTCAGTACTAGTAATTATTATTACTCAAATAATGCCTTTTTTACTGTAATAACACTTGTTTCAGTGATCTGCTAATGTAACAGGTTATTCTACGACACTATAATGCAAGTTTCCTTAGGAGTCATAAGCATTGCAGGAAACCACTTATTTTCAATAAATTTTGTTCAGTATCGCATGTTCTGAATGCTAAAGCATTCTTACCTGTGTGAATGTCAGCTAAACTGCTTTTGCCTATGTGTTATCTTATTGCATGTGTGAAAAAAAACTGTTGGCTTTTGTTTACTTTTTCAGGCGCACGGCAAGCTCTCACTCAAGCAACACATTCCAGTGGTCTTCTGTCAACAGACTGGGTGTATTGAAGTACCATTACAAGGTCCAATAAACAACGCTTGCGAGATGTGTGACGTGCTCTTGCTTAAAATCGGAGGACCTCACTATTAATGTAAGCTTGAATAGGTGTGCTGAAGAACCTGTGTAACGTGTACTTGTTTATTAACAAGTACAAACCATTACCTCACCTGACATTTTTTTTCACCTCAACATAACTCTTTACTGTAGATTTCTGAACAAACCATTACAGCAACACAACACTGCAGTAAGGTCAGCACAAGTGTTCATGCATGAACACTTGTGTTTACAAGTATTGTATTTGCATTATTATACTAAATATGAATATAAGGTGCGTATCTTTTTCAGGGTGCATACTCTCGCAGGTCGTACAAGCTCGTCATCTTGTACGCACTCAGCTCGTAGAAACGAACTCGTTCATAATGTACGAGAATCTCGTTCAGTGACAAGAACGCAATCTCGTACACATGTGTGCGAGAAATGTACGCGATGGTTGCTGCGTAGACTGTACGAGGTTCTCGTAGACTCAACGAGTTCTCGCACAGTCTACGGAGCAATAATCGCGTACACTATTTCTCGTACATTCTCGTTCACATTTTTTTCAATAGGGATCTCTCTTGCTGCGGTACGAAGCATAACAAAAACACGCAGATATTCGGTTTGTATGTTTTATTGTCTAAACGTTAATTCGTCTATTGAAGCAACAGATTAAACAAATAACTGATGTTTCCTTGAATAATTCTCGAAGTCACGTGTCACTACGAGTGACGTCACAGCACTGTGATCTACGTAGACACACTTGTGCGAAATGCGGTGACTCTCCGTCTGGCAGCGCGCGGCCATAGAATAAAGAACCAAAGGAGAAGGGCAAACGGCTTTTAGTTTGAAATCTGACCTGTTTCCGCGGCGTGTAGTGGTGTAATACTTAGCAGACACGCTCGCTAGCGCGCATTGTATGCACTGCGCTTGCCAGCTCAAAATGGCTCGACCTGGTGAGGGGCCCTTTGAGAGGGTGGCGCGCATCAAGCTGCCATCCTCGGCTCACCCTCGCACGCTTTCCTTCGGCCACACAACTTACCGCGAGCGGTCTTATCGCACTAGACTTTATGCGGAACCTCACGGTTACGCCGACGGCTAAAAATCCGCATGGAGTGCCCATATAATAAAATGGTAAGGCCAGAAACGCATGGCGGGTCGAGAACAGATGCAAGAAGCGTTCGTCTAAGCAACAGGTCCCACGAGATGCAAGGAATGCGTGTTTTCTGTTTACTGATGGCGTATACCTACTTTGGAGGATTGGGCAAGAGTCGGGTGGGAAGTAAAAATGGTCCTTAGTTCTGACTAGAAGACAACGGCAACGTTTGGGGAAGAATCAAAGGAAAATAACAATGTACGAGAAATTTGAGAAGAAAGCCGCGTGAAAGAAATCGAAATTCCTCAACGAGTGAGCAGCCATCTCATTGGATGGGAGACGTATGGAAAGTGTGACTTAATGTGAAAAAGGTGTCACGTAGCGGAGAGGAGCCAGATGACGAAAGTGTAGGTATTGTTGGGAAGTCCGAGGGTCCGAGCGGCCACGAAGGTCCCATGACTGGTGTCGTGCCAAGTGCCGGGAGGAGATATCCAGAGAGTTGAGAAAAGCGTTTTATATACACATGTACCTATTTTAAAGCAAGGGCTCCATGGCGATCGGAGTGCCAAGTCGTTGCACATCCGAGCGTCTACATCATCTCCGAGCGTCCCTCACAACACTCAAACTCCGCTTTTTACGCAGTTAGTTTCCCCCTTTCACTCGATGAGGGTGTTCATCGCAGTTCTTCAGTTCTTCTTGGCCAATCGCAAACTTTGACCAGTTCACACTAACCCGCCCATGATGTGTCCCCGTTCCGCCAGGCTCCGCCTCCAATGTTGCCTGATCGCCCCCACACACCAGGCAACGGGTGGCAACTTGGGAATCAAACGTCGACGTGATTACCACGGGAAAGCTCGACGTTGGCCCCTTTCAAGTATTAGTGGCCGCTCCGTGACGGTCAGTTTGACAGGGTCCGGATACTGGCCTTCTCGGAAACCGCGCAACGTAGTCCGGACACTTGCAAGTTCCAGACAGCTTCCTGAAACTACTGCAAGAAACGCGGACACATTGAAAAGGCGTGCCTGAAAAAACGGAAAGAGGCAAGCACGAACAAGAACATTAACATCGAATATCCCCGACACGGAACTTCGACAACGGCCTCAGCACCATGTCACGACTCAACAGGATTCACCAGACGCGGCACTTTACGAGCTCAACACCTTAATCGACGCGTCCATGAAGCACGCAGATGGTCATGACACAGCTATCCGTAGATGGCAAGTCATTAGAGTTCGAAGTCGACTCAGGTGGAGCCAGGGGCGGATCCAGGATTTTTCTGAGGAGGGGGGGGGGGGGGGCAGCTTCTGTCAATGATGATGATGATGATGATAAGTAGCCTTTCTTATTTACCGAAATTTACCGTTTTTCTTCACGATAAACCCGCGTTTTATACGGCTAAAGCAACACCTGTAGCCCTCCGTGGTGGCTCAGTCAGCTCAGGCGTTGCAATGAGCACGAGATCGCGGGATCAAATCCCGGCCGCGGCGGCCGCATTTCGATGGAGGCGAAATGCAATAACGCCCGTGTTCTTGCGTTGTAGTGCAGGTTAAAGAACCCCAGGTGGTCAAAATTAATGCGGAGCCTTCCACTACGGCGTGCCTCATAATCAGAACTGGTTTTGGCACGTAAAACCCCAGAAAGAGGAAGAAGACCTGTAGCGAAGCCAGGTATCGGTTTCTCCGAGCTTATAGAAAAACGATGTTACCCAATACAGCCATGTGCTTGGCGGCTGCGCCTGATAATACAGGGTGTTCAAAACTAAGTGTTATGGTTTTCTTAAAGTTAGGCACTGGGAGGCACGCGAAGACCACCTGTGTAAATAAGTTATGTGGCTAGGGGGGCACAAAGTGAGATAATAATTATCGCTGTGAGCAGCGCAATTAACTAAAATTGAACAATTATTTTTTATTGACTACAGTAAGTGGGTATATGTTTGTATTGAAAACTTAGAGACAGTGGAGTTTCTACACAGTATCAGTCGGAAGAATTATTCTAGCGTGTCCGTGCTCCGAGATATCAGACTCCAAATTTCAATTGTCGTACTGCGCAGAATAATCGAGAATAAAGACGCGACAATTCTCATGAATTCCCGTGAATGGTCATGAAGCTCAGTGACCACTTCTGTGGAGGGATGGCGGTGCCATCTTCTCTCTTGAGTCGTGGTGGTGTGTTGACTGGAGGAACGTTCTTGAATACGGGCGTAACGCTCCGCTCCACCGCAGCAACCACTACGCTGGTTGTTTACGATATGCGAATCACCGCGTATGAAGACTCACGACGCCACCTACAAAAATAACAATGTGGCGTAGTAGGCGAGAGCGCGAGCCAGCGTCTTCATGTTTTGTTTCCCACGCGACGTCATCCTTTTACACAAGGCGCGCATCTGCTCCCGTTTTAACCACGCTACGCCATCCTAGGCCCGCGCGCTGGCGTTGGCCGCTGACGTCACGCTCCCCCACTTCGCAGCCGCGGCTCGAGGCTTCGCCCCGCTCCGCGAGAACGCCCACTCAGATAAACGGATCCGGTGGGCTTGAGCCTCCTATGCTTAATGTACATACGACAATAAAACTGCGCAGTTACAATGAAAAGCTACGCCATCCTAGGCCCGCGCGCTGGCGTTGGCCGCTGACGTCACGCTCCCCCACTTCGCAGCCGCGGCTCGAGGCTTCGCACCGCTCCGCGAGAACGCCCACTCAGATAAACGGATCCGGTGGGCTTGAGCCTCCTATGCTTAATGTACATACGACAATAAAACTGCGCAGTTACAATGAAAAACTTGTAGCGTACGAACGGTACTGTGCTCGTACTGGATATTGTCAACGTGTAACTGTGATCACAATGAGTGCTACAGTTAAAAAAAGTTGCCTATGCGTAGTTCTTAGTTTAGCTGTTAGTTGTTATTATTTATATATGAACACTTCAGCAAGAGATCTCTATCATTAAGCAGGTTGGTCGCGGAACCGATGACAGCCAATGAGGCAACCGTTGACACCCCAAGGGGAAACGAAGTTAATCAGGCGCGAAGGCGCTCGAGCGGACCTCGGCGTGTTTGGTAAAAGGGACGTCCCCTCGTTCATTCGACGCCACCGAGGGACGAGTAAGGCACGGCAGGCGCCAGGAGGTCCCAGGTGTTCATGAGAAAAAATAACTACGGCAACTTCGCGACACCACACTCCTACGGAATACAACTAAGTTTGTGAGCGAGCTAGCTTTACTTCTACATGGCTGATACCGCTGGTACTCGCCAAAAAATACTTTTGAATAATGCTGGTGGCCATATTTTTATGCGACAGGGCCATCCCCCTGTCAGCGAGGGGGCGATGCAGAAATCTGAGGGGGGGGGGGGGGTCAGGACATCCGGACATCCCCCCTGGATCCGCGCCTGGGTGCAGCCTGCACCCTCATCAGTGACGCCACGTTCAAGTCCATGTGGACAGATGACCCACCACGGCTTGAGACAGACAACGTCGTCCTACGCACCTGGTCAGGCCAGGCCCTTCGTGTTCTCGGATGTGCAACGGTGGATGTAACGCACAGGAACAAGACCCTGACATTACCGCTTGTTGTCATCAAGGGAGGAGCAGGGTGTAACCTCCTTGGACGCAACTGGTTTCCTCATCTGGGTATACATATCACGCAGAAGAGCCCACCCAAAGCTCCTATTCCCACCTGGGACCGTCCCCAGACACCATGGCACACGGTGCACGTTGACTACGCGGGGCCACTACTCGGGCGCACTGCTTGGTTGTTGTGGACGCACGCACAAAGTGTGTGGAAGTTCGGCACGTGACGCAAGCAACATCCGGGGTTGTCATCGATGTGCTCCGAAGCCTATTTGCAACGTTTGGCATTCCCTGAAAGGTCGTCTCCGACATCGGAAAAGCCTTTATTTCCACCGAGGTAAAGCAATTCTACACGGCGAATGGCATTCAGGCTATAACATCACCAGCGTACCACCCTGCAACAAACGGCCAGGCGGAACGCTATGTGGCAGAGCTGAAGAGAGCACTCCTGAGGGATACAGACAAGTCCATACAGTGCCGACTTGCAAGATTCCTGTATCGACAACACACAACTATACACACTGCCGCAGGGATGACACCTGTGAAAGCCATGTTCGAGCGAGAACTTCTATGCCCTCTTGATCTGCTCAAGCGGGAGACGGAGATTCAAATCCCTGAAAGCCAGGAGACATTACCGAAATCACGTCGCTTCGCTGTAGGGGAGAGAGTACTCATCCGTCAATTTTTGAAAAAGCCGGATTGGATTGAAGGCGAAATACCCTGCCGCGTCGGACCACGATCCTGGCTGGTAAAAAGCGACCAAGGAAAGGTTCGGCGCCACCTCAACCACATGAAGAAGACGAGCCAGACCGGACAATTAGCAAGCAAATCACCGATAGATTATTGCATAGCAGACGATCTCTCAGGCACCACGTCAGAAGAGACACCGTCGAGTTCTGCGGTTCAACGGCCTGGCTCACTCGACAGGCAAGACAATACTTCCGTGCAACCGTCGACCTCGACGTCACAAGCTGGAACCACCCGGAAACTGCGACCACCTGAACTTAGGCTTCCTCCAGACCGATATGGAGACTTCGTCTAAGGGAGGACGAATTGAAATGTCGCGCTAGAAGAAGACGACAACGAAGTGCGCGCGCAAATGCACGGGACGTGATGGCACGAGCGCGGGCTTGTCAACGAACGCTGGCTAGTTGACTCCAACGCCTAAGCTTGCCGCTTAACGTGTTCATGTACCCTTGTTTGTAATAAATCGTCGGCAGCCACAACCTGCTGCACAGACGTAACACTTTTCATGTACAGATACTTGCACACTTTAGCTGCCCATTTATTTTCATCCATGTTCCTGAGCCTTTCTTCAAAACTATTTTTGCTCTCCCAAACACAAATGGCATCCTGAGGTGCACTCTTCGAAATGCAAAAACTGTGAAGGCATAGCGACCCTAAATCACATGCTCTGGGCTTGCCCAGCGCTAAACGGTCTACATGGGAACCAAGAGTCATGGGAATCCTCCCTTCATAGCCAGGAAGAACATGCCCAAAAACAAGCCATCTGTCAAGCCCAGGCCGCCGCCGGAAGCCAACTGATTCCGGCCGACGTCTAGGGGGGAGGTAGGCGGTGAAAGGGGGAGCTGCGTTAGGGTGGCTAGAAGGGGAGGTGTGAATACCGGCGGCGCAAGCGTGACCCCCCAGCGCACTGATGCCGCAGGGCGGCGCTGCTGACCGAGGAGCGGGAAGGCGCGCAGCCGAAATGAGCGCATCGCCAGCCTCGGGTATCGCGCGCTTTCTGCGAGCGTCATGGAATACGTCTTTATCATGAAATCAACGTTTTATCAGCACACATCATTACTCCTGTGAGATTTTACGGGCCCAGTCCGCATTGCGTCAATAGATTCAAACGCGTTTTTTTTTTTTTTTTTCTCCTTCGGATCAGGATCATATAGGGGCTGGGGGCTCTGGAATAATTTCGACCACTTCGGGTTCTTTAACGCGCACTGACACCTTACGGCACACGGGTGCCTTGCACTTCGACTACCTCAAAATGCGACCGTCGTCCTCGAGGTCAGCAGTAATCACCCTATGCGTGCCGTACGTATGACCTGTAAACTGCAGTCATTACCCGATTACTTCTCGACGTACAAACCACTTTATGCCAGCGCTTGCTGACCTGTAGCATGTCCTTTCGACGCTCAAATAAGCAATTTCCTATGATCGCAGACAGCAACAGATCTGGTCATAAAATCGTATATTTAAGTGAGGAAAAAAACTATGGGAAAATTTGATGTACAACACGCAAGATTTCAGTGCTTTTAGTTTATTCTCAATGTCCTGCTGAATGACACCTTTAAGCAAAAAATGAATCCTTGTTACACAATAAAAACGTACAACTGACGATGTCAGGGCAGCAGAATGCTCTAGGCAACCAATTTTTAGCACATCACGACTGCAAAGCACACCACCATGATCGACTGCATAAACTCTGTTACAGCTTTGGCATGCAAACGAGTGAGCTTGTTTTCAAGGGCATCGACCAGCTTGTAGAATGGTTCTGATGGATATAAAAGGCCCCCAAGGTCCCTTCTGTTTGTTCTTTAGATTCCACAACAGTTTCGTTGTGAAGCTGCCCAGCCAAGTAGATGCTACAGCTGGCAAGTCCTTCTCCAATGAAGATACACTACCATTTTGATTATCACAACAGCCGCGGCATTTCATTCATTGTAAACTCTGCAGTCTGGTAACGAGCAATGTTTTGTTTAAACTTTTGCAGTGACTACAGTTTCAAAGGTCGCTTAAACTCGAAAATTAACAATTCTTCTGCGACTGGATTGGGCATTCCGTCCCGCTGTATATTTGCAGCCTCCCCATCTGCCGGTGGGCATGTATTCCCCCGTCTTGTCAATAGACAAGCGCCGCTTCTCTTGTAAGATAATAATAATAATAATAATAATAATAATAATAATAATAATAATAATAATAATAATAATAATAATAATAATAATAATAATAATAGTTTATTCGTACTCAGAGAGTCGAATATGTAGTCCAGGCATACAGGGTCACAGAAGGCGGAACTTGCTACACCGAAGTGGTTTGCGTGCCGAACCTGGGACCCGTGGAGCACGTGAGGCATCTCTTCTTTTTCTTTCTTTCGTCAGAGTCCTACTAATGTATTTTGGCAAGTTCGGAAGTACTGTGGGCACGGCATCTTCTGAGAGGGCAAGAATGCGACGTGGTAGCAAGACTGCAGTTCCATTAATAAAGTCGCGAACGATAAACCTAAGGAAAAAAAAAAAAACAGATGGTGGTGATCAGATTGAGCTAGCGTGAAAGGCCTCGTGAATAATACTAGGATGGCAATGCCACGACGATGCTGTGCAACACGCTATGTACCGCGTGAAACACCCCAAAACTGGCGACGAGACCAAAACTGACGGTGAAGGCACGGAGGCAAGGCCGGCAGGCCTTCCCGCGCCGCGAGCGGCAGCGCCATATTTCCCCTGGTGGCATCGGTGCGCAAGGGGGTCACGCGCGCCTCAAGGAAAGCGCCGCCGGTATTCACACCTCCCCTTCTAGCCACCCTAGCTGCGTCTCACCCCGATCACCCATACTCTCTGACGGGTGCAAATAAAGTGCTTTCTCTCTCTCTCTCTCTATGCTTCTCTGACTTCAAAAGAGGCCCAACCCATGTCACCCTGCACTGCCTCCTTTGTGGTATTACCATAGGCTCCCAAAGCCAATCGGCCTACTGATCTTTGGTTAACTTCTAACCCCGACAAGATATCCGATGGCATTTGCGAACGTTAGCGCTGGCACCATATTACACCTGTCCAGATTCCACGCACCACCTCATACTTAGTGTGGCCCCACAGTGCTCTGTGTTTCATTATTGCTGCATTCCGCTTTGGGTATGACTTACTGTATAATTGACACTACGTACGTAGTTACTCGTCTCTTCATTAAAGATCATATAATTCCTGATTTCTGTGCTAAACTCAATGCCTAGATTTGTCGCTGCGTTGCCACATATTCTAAAGTATCTGTAAACTCATTTTTTATTATTTTTTATTCTCCGCTAGTGGTCCGCTAGTAGTTTTATTGTCCGCTAGGATGGATGGATGGATGGATGGATGAGGCTGAACCCTTTAAATCGGGCGGTGACATACGCCACCTAGCCATGACTATTAAGATAATTTGTACTTTGTGGTGGGTGAAATTTCACCCCTGCCTTAATTTTATCCACCAATCAGATAACCTCTGTTTGGTTATTTCTACCCGCTTAAAGTCTATTTTGCCTTCACTGTCCCTAAACCCCAATGCTTTGAAAAATGTGGTTGATCCCTCTTATATAGGAATCGGTATAGAACACGAAAGTGAAACGTGTCTTCACAGAAGTAGTGTAATGTTTATTGCACATTGATATATAATGTCTATTGGTGTTTTGTGGCTAAAGCGCCCTTAGGCGTTGATGCACCCACGCTGACGCCTGGTGGCACGTCTCCTCCATCACGACTACCAACGTCGATGACCATGAGCAACCGTCGTGCATATGGAAGCTGCACTACGCTGCACACGCTAGCACAACGCGAAAGACGAAGCACGTAACTGACACACTAATACAACGCGCAAGACAAAGCACGTAACTGAATCGTCACCGAGTCAAATCAGCGCGTACAGCGCGTCGTAATTGCAGCCTCCGCGATCAACTTCAGAAACATTTTCAGAGCTAATTGCGGAGGCCACGCTCCGCTGTGCTGAGTACGGTGAACGCCACCTAGGTGGCGTTGGTAGTGCTTCTTGATGCCAGCGTCCCTTCGAATGCTGGCATCGAGGCGTCGTAGTACTGAGACCACCGAAGCGTTCACTGTCGGTGCGCGTTAAGGCCGGAATACATGGAGCGAATAACCGGCGTCCGAGCGAAGAACTTCGTCGGGCGGCGAACGTCCGACGGCCGGCGTCAAGAAATTTGCCGTCCGCAGCCGATCTGCCTGTCCAAACATTTTCGTCGGGCGAACGCCGCCGCCGGAAGCGTCTAGCGCGCAGCGGTGGACGACAGCCAATCAGGAGGCACTAGTTCCGGTCGCAATGCATGCTGGTGTTTCGCGCGCGCGCGCCTTTTCGCGTCGTCTGCAATCGCGTTGGTGTTGCCGTGTCTGCATGTCTCTGCACCGATTGAGTAGTTCCTAGTATGATCTCTCAGGAATCGCGTTGTATTTGTACATCCCATATCCGCTGATCTGCGAGGAAACAGACAAGCAGTGCAAGCTCTCTACAACAACCTTCAACAGAAATCTTCTGATCTCAGAGGCCACATGCTGTCGTCATGCCTATCTCCCGACTTCCCCGATAGATGGCGTTGGCATCGGATATTTCTTTCGCTAGGCTTAGACGCGTTCGAAACGAGAAGCGATCTCGAAAACTACTCAAGGTTATCCATAATACTCTGTCGTCGAAGCGGCCTGAGACTAAGCGAAAGCCGTTTACGCAGTCATTTGCTTCCAACTAAGTGAATTCTACAAGGACAACGCCAAATTCAGTTCGAAGCGGGCGGCCGGGACCGCCGCCAACACGGCGGCCAACGCGCGGCGGCGTTCGCCGCATGTATTGCAACACAGCAAACATCCTGCGTCGTGTCGCCGCGTCGTTACTTGACGCGTGAAGTTCGTCGAGAAAGTTCGCTCCATGTATCCCGGGCTTTAGTGTCATAATGCAGTACTTCTCTTTTCTGCTCATAGGCGGCGGCACCGCCCCGAGCAAGAGCGCGGGTACACGGAGGAGTGTTAGATATATAAGGCGCGTCTGTGTAGCTCTTTGCGAATGCGTTTGTGGCACAATGGGTTAAACGCTCAACGATCTATCGTCGCGGACCGAGAGGTCGTGGGTTCGATTCCCAAATTTTGCATGTTTGTGGAACTTTTTCTTCTGGTTTCTTTCTTTGTATTGTGTTCTATGACGTATTTCCGTGACGGAAATACGTCAGTGAAGTCTTGGTGGACCCCGGAATAAAACACTTTCGTGTTAAAAATCAGCCCCGTTGCCTTGCACTGTAGGGTTAAGCCCCTTACAGAAAAGTATGAGGTGTTCAGCCGTTTCCTCTTCTTCTCCACACGCACAGCACAACGTGTCTATACCTTGGTACTTGACTCGGTACATCTTAGTCCGCAATACTCCCGTCCTGGCTTCAAACAACAAAGAGCTTCCCCTAGAATTATCGTAGATATTTTCTTTGGCAATTTTTTGCTTGAAAGTTCGGTATGTGCCCAGTGCTGATTTCGTCTGCATCCCTGTTTTCCACAGACCCCTCTCTGTTTCCTTAACCTTTTTCTTAACCGCTGTTTCCTGGTTTGCACCCCTCCGGCAGTCCAAATATTTGATTGACAGTTTTCTGGTCAGCTTCCTCCATTTTGTATCAACATTCCTCATGTACAAATAACTGAAAACTCTCCTTGCCCACCGCTTTTCTGCCATCTCTCTCAATCGCTCCTCAAATTCTATCTTGCTGCTGGCTTCCCTGCCCTCGAATGACGTCCATCCCATGTCACCCTGTACCCCCTGATTTGGTGTATTTCCGTGTGCTCCCAGAGCCAGTCTACCTACCCCTCGCTGCTTAAAGAGTATTCTTCGACAGCGACATGGCGTGGCGTAGTCAACTATCACATATTTGCGATAAGCTTAGAAACGATTCGTGATTATTCTTTCACATTAAATCTATCGTCCTGTTTCAAGTTAAAAAAAAAAAAAGCTATTGCGCATGCCTTGGTCTAGCTAAAGCACTCGATCTTCGATATGGGATTACTGTTTTTGCGTTTTGCCCCACCCGCGCCTATGGCAAAATCGTGTTGATTCTTTGTTAAAAAATATATATATATATAAAAAAAAACATAGCCTACAACACTTCGTCAATCACAAATCGTAACATCTTCTCAGCGCTTGGGCTGTCATGCTTCTGGACTCTGTGCAAACTGTGGTGCTACGGCATTTTTGGTTCAGTGATGTTAAATTATGTTACACAGCCCCCTGAAGCCTTAGTAGTAGTGTTCGCTTTGTAGTTCCGCGATCCTCAACGAGATATGCTGAAGCTAGACGTTGTGTTTATGTGCCGAAAATTCTGAAGGATTTGCCAAATTAGGCATTCTCCATTACACCAAAAAATGCATTGAAAACATGATTTGTTCACTGTAGCACGGTTGCTTTAGCATTTATAAAATATATGTACTTTTTATCTTCTTGGTGTTTGTTGATTCTTGCTCCGTGATTTGCTCCTTGTGCGTGTTAAGCGTCCTAACTGTTAGTCGTCCTGCATTATCTTGTTATATGCGATCGATGCTAAAGTAAATATTGCACGCTCGTTCGCTGATTTTGCCGGGCTAATCCCTCAAGCAAGGCCCGTTTCTTGTACTCTGTACTCCTTTGTGCAATAAATTATTATTATTATTATTATTATATTATTATTATTATTATTATTATTATTATTATTATTATTATTATTATTATTATTATTATTATTATTCCTTCATATGCCGTCGTTTTCAAGATATCTTGAGTTGTGGAGTGCTGCATTGCAGTCTTAGGGTAGCTTCAAGAGAAACGTTTTTCTGTGTGATAAGGAACGCTGTAAACTTGTTTCAAATTGTCGCATTTTTCATGCGGAAGACCGGGTAATTTGTGAAACACAGCATTCTCGAAAATGCACGAAAAACCTGCTTGAAACCGAAACCAAAAATTAGAATATGGGCTTTTTTATGTAAAAGGAAGGTTGTAAAGAGCCTTAATATTTGCAGGTAAATTATTGTAGCTTTAAATACGGTAAAAACTTGTTTTTATAGCATAGGATTTAGTGGTCGTGATGCCTCTTTCAACTGCCATCAAGCTTGGCAACATTGGTTAACATGCATCCCAGAATTCTAAGCTAATGCAAATGGCCGCTTGACTACCGGGCGCTGTTTCTAGGCGCTGCTGAACCGGTCGTTCGAGGGCGTGTTTTGTAAATGTTGTTATACTATATTACGGTGAAAGTATTTCTAAAATCGGTCTCGAGATGGTAAGTGCGGCCTCCATAAATAAGCTTTTTGTCATGATGGTCTGGCTGCGTTATTGCTCAGCCTATTTCATGAGCTAACATAGCATTAAGCCGTGGTTTACGATGGTCTGCATCCCTGCAGATGCTTCCGCTGCAATAGTCTTGATCGTATAGAACGAATAACTACTGAAGTGCGGTGTCCACGCTTTGCGCATTCTGCGTTAAGTACGCTGGGGCGAACAATCCCGCGGCTTCATTAAGTGGGCGTTTTGAAGCATTATACGAGCAAGGAAAACTAAAGTAACCCAAACGCTTACGAGTGGCGTCTCGGTGCGTCCAACGTTAACAGTCTCGTGCAGAATGAAATGTGCGGTACAGTGAGACACCGACTGGGGGAGATGGGCATATTGCCATTATTGAGTAGTGACCAATTGATTTCTTCAAAAAAGCCAGCTTTGTCGCCAAGCGCTTGTGTTGTTTCCTTCGGCGTTACGCTCGACATTGTCTGCAAATGCGTGACTCCGTGCCATCTGGCCCAGTTTAAAAGTTTTATTTCGTTCCTGACTTTTCTTCGGCGGTCTTCGTCGTCTACTTTGATATCGACTCGCGCTGTGATACTGTCATCACCGGCGGGCGTGTTGCGTGCCTTGTCCAACGCGATTGGGGGTACCGGCGCCGTTCTCGTTGATGACCCCATCTTTTCTTTGCAGATGCAATTTATGCTGCTGTTCAGCCGTCAGGGCAAGCTGCGGCTTCAGAAGTGGTACATGGCTCATCCAGACAAGTTGAAGAAGAAGATCACTCGTGAACTAGTCACGACCATTCTTGCCCGGAAGCCAAAGATGTGCTCCTTCCTCGAATGGAAGGACCTCAAAGTCGTCTACAAACGGTATGCTCGGCTTCCATGGCGACTGTTGTTCATGTGGGTTGTGTTCACTAGACATTGATCATGCTGCGTGATGCACAGCTCTTGTATATCACGCGTACGGGCATATGCAAAGTTATACCGTACATAAGGTGAAATCTCCTTAGGAATAAGGGCATTCCTTAAATTCCTGGAAAGCTGGCGTGAAGGTTAGTGTTGTAGAAACCTGCAGACTTCATGACATGAGTGAAGTTTACAGACCCGGCTTAGTGTAGCTCACGTTTGTGATTTATCGCTAACGAAAAAAATAATGCTGCATTGCCACACACCATGAAATCCCTGAGCTTCATTTAAACAGACCCCAATGCTAAAAATTATCTGACTTTACTAATCAATTAAGACTGCTCAATTAAATGAATTAAATTACACCTTTGACTGCACCCCTCTGGGTGCCGCCAGGTTTAATCACGCCGTGGTGCTTTCATTGCTCGCACCAGCCTACCCCCATTGCCTTTGTGTATGATGGCAGCACATGACACCAGTATGGTGCAGCAGGCTGCTGTTTCAGCGTCTATCGTTGACAGTGACTGAGGGAATGACACAAAGCTTTGGCGAAAGCTTCAGAGGGCATCCTAATGTCAGATATTAATCTTTTCAAGTTCGTTATGACTTGTCCATATGGTGCGAACACCCTCATAACGTTGTGTATACTAGAAGGCAGTGATGGAAGCAGTATTTCAAGACATGATAGTGCATACTCTCCGAGCCTTAAATAAATGAGGGCCTTTACTCATTTTATTTTCTTTAATCACTTTGAAGTCTACAAGAACTGAAATTTGAGCGAGTTTGTAAGAATTCATACGTGACTTAAAGCGGAAAAAACGAAGACAGGAAAGGGGGGGGGGGGGGGCAGACCAGAGGAGTGCTACTTCAAACTAAGGTTTATTTTCGGAACACGCCTATTTATCAGTCGACACGGACATCAAAGGCAAAGTATATCTATGCGCAAGCGCGCTCCGGACCTCCCCCCCAAAGTAAAAATAAAGAAGAGCTCCAAAAGCCTAAGACTCATTGAAATGAGCTCTGACTCGGGCCTTTAACATGGGGGCACTCATTGTTGGATTTGCAGCAAAGAAGCGACTTATCAAGATATGCTATTTCACTTGTGTGAAGGTTTATCGAGGGCTGGCTGGCACGTGTAGAACCATCTTTTTTATGTATAAAGCCTGAACAACCTCTCTAGTTGGCCTATCTCGGTGATGGAAAAGGACTGACGTGCCTTGCAGAACGGGTTCGCATCCGCATTGTTGGCAGGTGCGGCAAAACACAAATATGGTGACCGTTTGAGGGAGATGTGGGGTTCTCTAAGGGGTGGTTGCACATTTTTTTCCTTGGTTGAGGCATGAAGAAACAACTATGGAGAACACACAACAGGACAGAAGCTACTGTCACAGTTAGCAAAATGTCATTAGAGGAATACATCTTTTTTTTGTTAGTTCTCCATTGGTTAGTTAAAAACTTTATTGAGGTAGGCTCACGTTAGCGACGTTAGGGCAACTGCCACGCTGGGACTGTCAGGCCAAGCCTGTCAGCTGCTCTGCGGGCCTGCTGGACGGCCCAGAGATGCTTCTCCATTGTCATCGCAAAACACTCCGAGCTGATCACATACAAATATCCGTATGAGGATGCCCTTGATGCCATTCGACTAACCAGAAAGCAGCCTTACTCTATCTACATACTGCGGATTAGCAGATTACCGTATTTGCACGATTCTATCGCGCCAACAATTGCAACGCGCAGTCATATTACCGACCAAATATTCACAAAAATAACTTGGCGCCGATTCTACCGAGCACATCAAGTAATAAAACCCGAGTCGAAAGTTACCATGTTGAAACAATCTTGCAGAACATACAATGGCACATATACATGCACACGGCTGAACCTTAGCGGCTAGTCGCAATTGGAGTCCGACGATTGTTTTGTCTATCGCTGTCTCTTCTCGCTGTCTGTCAACCACAGAAAGTCATCTTCAGTTCTATTTAATGCATTAGAAATGCCACACTTCTTGAAGGCTCACGCAACCATTGTCTGTGGGAGGACCTTGAACCCACCTTGTGATGTCTGCGAGCATCGCTTTCTTCAGACGACCTCATTCGATAGCAGTGTGGCTAGTTACCTTGCATTGAACTGTTCATTTCAGTAAGAATCGGTTTTGTTTTTGATTTTTAGTAGAATTAGTTACAACTGCAACCTTTTATAGAAAAAGGGTGCGTATTAGAATCGTGCAAATATGGTACACTGAGCACATTTACGTATGGTGATCCCATTTAGGTCCGTACCAAGGATTTGAATTAGTAGTGTTCTCTGTGCTGCAACTCCTTGCGTTGCATTAACATCATTATTCTACACCTGTGTTTCAGTTGTCTATGGATATATGATTGAGCACATTCTACCGGCAAACCAGCTCCCAGTTATAGAGGATTAACCGAAAAGACAAATCTTTTGAACAGTGGTCGTACTGGGGGTCGGTGCACAAATGATAGCACAGTGTACTTAGGTTCTAGGCAGAAAGTTGCATCCATAAAAAAATTCTAGAATTTAAAGTCTGAAATGAACCTACAGGCTATGAGACTGTTGAGAGATCCAATGTAGTGGTATCTATGGGTTCATTTTGGCTACTTGGTGTTCTTTAACATGCACCTAAATCTAGGCACAGGAGCATTTTTGCATTTCGCCCTGACTGGAACGTGGCCATTGCCACTGGGAATCAAGCCACCGCTGAGGCACCGCAGCTGATCTTGCGGCACAAAATGGTTGGGCTAAAGTCCCTTCATAATTTTAAACTACCGCTACTCTGTTAGCTCTGCCCCCGCCGCGCAACCTCCTCGGCCCTTGCACGTCCCCTCCACAGGAACCGGCTTTTCACCTGTTTTTCAGCATGATGATAGGTCTGCCTGCCGTTACCATTGGAAATTCGAGGATCTTGCGTTTTGCTTGTGCTTTTCCAACTGTTACTCAGTCGGAAATGCAGCACTATAGGTTCTGCTTTCGGCTGTGAACAATTATGTGTGAAGATGAAGCCTCTCGATCGCACTTTTTGTGATTGTTAGGATCCATTGACTGTTTTACTGAAAATCGAAATAGCGGCTTGAGTAGCTTTCTTTCCACCTTACTTCGATGTGTGCGTCAGTCACTTTGATACAATGAATGCAGGCCCTGAAAAAATTAAACAAACCCATGGACGGACGATGCACTCATGATTAATTCATTATATGAAGGCACGCTGAATGTGATACCTGTGGTGCACAGGCAAGAAAAAAAAACATGCAAAGGGCACTTAGTTATCCCTACATGGATTAATGCGAAAGCATTGTGACTACTGCGCGATGCCTATGCTCTTTCAGTCGTCTTAATTGAACTTCACCTTAACACCAAAGGTCGTGGGTTTGCCTCCTACCAAGTCGTGGGTTCGAGTACCTTAATTAACTATATCTTAATTAACTGTGCTTTAGTTAACTTCATTTTAACTAACAGCAAAGGTTGTAGGTTCAAGTGCCGTAATGGACTCTCTAATTTAACCTGCCTTAATTAACTTCACCTTAATTCACTCTGCCTCAACTCACTCTGCCCTAATTAACTTTGCCTTAATAGATGTCATCAAATGCCTCGATTGGCTCACTTGACTTTTTGGACCATCGTGGTCATGCCAACGTCGACGACGCCCGATTTTCTGTTTCATGAGTCATATAATGCTTTTCTTTAAAAAGCCAAACACATAGATGTGCCACAAGCAATACTAGATCAGATGCACAAAGTAAAGCATCTTATCATGTATCAGAAAAAATGTCTGGAGTATAGGTATTAAAGCTTCTTTCACATCAGTATGCCCCATTCATACAGCTTTAAGAAGAAATCAACCTCCTCATAAACGTTACCTTCAGCATTCTCGATGCTGTTAGCACCATTTTTCAAAATTTTCTACACCATTGGGATGCGCAACTGGCCCAAAATTATGCTGCGGCCTGTCCGTGGGAGCCAGACATTGCCATGTGCAGCGTGCGAGAAGAATCGAGGAGGAAAGCGGCCGGGGGGAGGAGAGTCTCGCTACTTTCAAATTATCAAGGGGCTTTAGGTTGGGCATGCCTGAAGCGCCATCTTGTTCCTACTGAGAAATCTAGTCATTGAAAAGCGCCTGTAGATTTGTAATGATGTGTATGGATGTTTGTTGTGGTTCTATATAAGTAGTTTAAAAATGTGTCATAATAATTTAAGTGCTACATTGCCCCAGTAAGCAAGTCCAAATCATGATATGCTTTCTGATGTAGGCACACTCATATATAAATAAACTATATACGTATGTTAAACACCATATGACACACAGCTTGTGTGCAATCTAATCTTCTAGCTTCTCTGAGCATGTTTCTCCTAAATGAATTATGATTGGAGGCCTAAGTGCTGTTCCGGAAATTGAAAACCAAATGATCACTTACTTCCTTTACACTTCTGCTTGCGTGTTTGCACAACGCGAATAGGCATACGCTTTGTTTTGAATCCGTGCTAGGGCGTGGATAACTTTCTTGCAAAGGGCATGTTTGAGGCCGCGGAAAAACATTTTTATTGCTTCAAGCCTCTCATCATCTGGGTTCTCGCGTGTTGACTGCATGGGGTCGAAGCCAGTTTAGAGTTTCTTCAATAGGGTGGTTCTTCCTTCATGTGTCATCATGACATAATAGGCAGTAGCTATCTTTATCATCTTCACCATACTACCTTCATCTTCCTACCCTATCTCTGTTATTATTTCAAACCCCTTTCCCAGCACAGAGTAGCTGGCTAGATTCACATCACTCAGGCTGATCTCTCCCCTCTCTCGCTATGCTGACACATGAAAAAACATGCTGTATGGTTAACTGTTTAGCAGTAAAGAAAACTATGAAAGAACAAGCCTCCATGTGGTGTCTCATTAGCTCTTAGCACCGAGGCAGGAGCTGTAGTTGTCCTATGACATTGTACCAATATTGCCAAAGAAGTGCCTTACTTGTCCAAGATGCAGTTTTTTTTTTTTTTTGGCGAAACTAAATTTTGCACTTCAGCTCATTGCAGAAAATGCAACTGAGCTTGGGTGTTCACATTTATTATTTAGTATTCATTTACTTAGAATATGCTCAGATAATATTATTTTTTTGTTGCTTAGAGGTGAAACCTCGTCTTGAAATCAGGCTTTATTCTTTAACATTTTGCGTGAATGTGAAAAGATATGCACAGCACATATTTTCTGAATCTGAACATTATGTGCAATAGCGTGGTACAGTATAGAAAGATTGGGAACTTTTGTGCATTTTTTCGAAAATGAACTTGAGGCGGAAAGCACTCCATGCCGTGAGGTCGTATCTCGCTGCTGATGTGTTAGCTTTTGAGTTGCAGTCTGTCTTCTCCTGTCATACTCACTTGGTGTGAAACAATAATTTTGAAGGCTGCCTTGTGCCACGTGTAGTTGAGGGTCTTATAATTAGATGCTTATGGTGCCAGCTTGATGTGTAACAAGAGTTTCATATGGATGGGCTCTTGGGCAAGCCTGAGAGAGAGAGAAAGTGAACATAATTTTCCACGTTTGGTATTAACTTAATTTGCATGCTTTTCCAGCTTGCGCCAGCTCGTACAAGAAAGGCAGATAATTTATTGCGCCTTTTGCAGTACACCATTAAGGGAAACAGAGGAAAAACTAAAAGAAATAACTTGCGAAGTTAAAGAAGCAACATGCATTGCTAAAGACAGTTATTTGGAAACTATTCAGTCACAATTAAAAGATGAACCAAAAGAGTTTTGGAGACACGTGAGAAAGAACGGCAAGGATGTAGTAAATATTCCCCCTCTCGTGTCTGGCGACGTCACACTTGATGATGACGCTGAGAAAGCAGAATGCTTCAACGCCTACTTCTGTTCTGTTTGTCACTCCTGCAACAATGCTTTCTGCGGGCGAACCAGCGCTGCTTGAAACATGTGACATGAATGATGATGTAATCGACTTGTGCGGCATCGAATCGTTGCTTCGAGGGCTCGACTCTTGCAAAGCCTGTGGTCCTGATGACTTACCCAACTTCCTGTTGAAATCATACGCTGGATTAATATCGAAGTACTTAAATAAATTTTTGTCAAGTCGCTGCTCGAAGCCTCCCTTCCTGATGGCTGGAAAACAGGTATTGTGGTCCCTGTTTATAAATCGGGCCCTAGAAGCAATGTTTCAAACGGTCCTCCAATATCACTGACCTCCATTGCATGTAAAATACTAGAGCATATTCTATTCACGAGCATTGTAGCTCATTTGAATACTAATTCTGCAATTATGTCCTGTCAACACGTATTTCGTAAGGGGTTTTCTTGTGTTACGCAGTTGTTAGAATTCACAAACGATATTGCTAGTGCTTTGGGTAAATGACTTTCAGTTGAATGTATCTTCCTCGATTTCAGAAAGGCTTTCGACACGGTACCCCATTCATTGCTCATAGAAAAAGTGCTTAAATATGAAATTCACCCACAGGTTGTCTCAAGGGTTAAAAAATATCTACCCTGCGTTAGTGGTTGTAAACGGGGTTCAGTTGCGCCTGCAAGAAGTTACATCCGGTGTACCTCGGTGCTCCGTCCTGGGGCCTTTACTGTTTTTATTGTCTATAAATGATATTGGCAAAGGTCTAAATCACAGCTAAGGCTGTTTGCGGATGACTGTGTGCTATATAGAATGACTAGCAGCCTGTATGATGCCAGCCTAATTCAGCAAGACCTCAGTCTAATTAGTGAATGGTGCACTAAGTGGCGCACGCAGCTAAACCTAACCAAAACAGTCAGCATGACATTCACTCGAAAGAAGAACTCTTTAAATTTATCTTACACCTTGAATAACAATGTAATGGCTAAAGTAACACAGTTTAATTACCTAGGTGTTTAGTACACCCCAGAATTATCATGGCAGAAACAGGTTAACTATGTAACCGCTAAGGCAGGGAAAATGCTAGGTTTTCTTCCTTGGAACTCCAGAGCTTTCAGCCAGTCTGCACAATAGCTGCTGCACAAAACGTATTTAAGGTCCGTCCTCGAGTATGCCTGCCTAGTGCGGGACCCTCCGATTGATAACCTTGAGAGGGCACAGAATCTAGGTGTGCGGTACGTGTCGGGTCAACACTAAGTTAATTTCAGTGCTACGAATGCTAAGGAAGAATTTAAATGGGATACCTTAAAAGTACGACGCAGAAAGCCGCGTCTGAAGCTTTTTCATTCCATATACCGCAGTACAGTTTGTATACAAAGGAACAAGTATATAATGCCGCCTCATTACCAGTCACAACGCATGGACCATGAGCTAAAGGTATGAGAAGTTCCGTGCAAGACAGAAATGCTTACGAAATCATTTTTTTTTTTTCAAAAACTATACAAGGATGGAATAGATTGCCTGCCGGTGTTGTCAAGGTCTTGTCAAATGATGTATTTTTTACCCTGTAGGAGTGACTCGACTTTCCTGTTTCTTTGTCCTTTTAGTTGTAGGGTTTTAGTTGTAAAGCCTGATGTCTTTTGGAACTGCTGTAATCTTTGCTGAACTTCTGTTGTTCTTTTCTTTCTTGCCTAGCACGTGTAGAAAAAATCTTTTGCGAACGTTTCTAACTGTTTGTAAACCTTTCCTCCCCACTGTAATGCCTTTTGGCGCCTGTGGGTACTGAATAAATAAATAAATGCTGGCCAGGCACCTATTCAGTTCCACATGCACAAGTGAGCCCCAACTTGAAGGTATTTCTCATCTCAACTGAGTGTTACAAGTGGACACTAAGCGCTACCTGCTATGGTGGCACGTAGTGGCTATGGTGTATTGCTGTTGAGCGTGAGGTTACGGGTTTGATTCCCAGCTGTGGCGGCCATAATCCGAAGGTGACACAAAGCAAAAACATTTACTTACTTAGATTTAGGTGTATGTTAAGGAACTCCAGATGAGCAAAATTAATTTGGAGCACCCCACTATAGTATAGTGTCTGTCATAGTCTGTGTGTTGCTTTGAGACATTAAAGCACATACTAATTTGATTTGATCTCGAGTAGGGGGACACCCAAGAAAGCTGGGTGGGGGCGGGGGGGGGAGTGTTGGAAGATCCAGGAGAACCATGATGTTCTGAGCAGGGCAGTAAGTATTGTATGATGTGTTCTGGTAGAGCGTTATGGCTCTCCCTCATGAGAGTTTTCTTTCTCAGCTGCAGCGCTCATGCTTTCACCAGTTCACATGATCTGTAGAGTATGGTTATTAGGTTTGCAGCTTTTCCAATGACTCACTTTATGTGTACCGTGCAATGACTTATTCCAGTGTGTTACAGATATAATGGCACCCCCAACTGCTTGTTGTTTCTCACCTTGTGGTGCCTGTCTTTTCCATCCAGGTATGCCAGTCTGTATTTCTGTTGTGCTGTGGAACAGGTGGACAACGAGCTGCTGACTCTTGAAGTAATTCACCGATATGTAGAGCTGCTGGACAAGTATTTTGGAAGTGTAAGTGCCTTCTGCTGGTACAGGGCATGGTTTTTGGTTGTTGGGTATAGTTATTTTGATTGTTGGACCAGTATCATGGAAGCTTGTCAATGTATACCTCATGACTGGAATTTCTTAATTATTGAAACAACTCCTGTGCTCCTGTCATGCTGCATCGAACTCTCTGTGGCAAATAACTTGCTAAGCCACATGCAAGTAAGTTCTGTTGCTATGAACCATACTAGGTCAGCTTTTAACCCCTTTTATGGCCCATTTGGTTAGTTGGTAGGCGGTATGGCTTGTTCTGAGTAGCTAAAGAGGGGCCTTACCGGAGGTAGTACTAAAGGGATCCAAGTTGGGGGGGCGGGGAAGGGGGGGGGGGGGGGACTGGCTGAACCCCTCAGAACTATGTCTTGCCTCCCTCCCTATTGCCTCCCTCCTGCCACCATGGAGTGCCCAGTGATGCCTATGCTTATCTGCACACCACTCGAAAATGGAAAATCATGCTCTTTGCCCCCGCAACAGAAAAATACTTGCATTGCTACTGGCCTTCAGCTGGCTGCGAGGCTTATCTTATATGTGGCAGCATCACGCGGATTGGTTGCCACTATGTGAAATTTCCGCACAGAGGGGGGGGATCTACGTTTTGTTTTAGGTGGGGGCAGCAAGAACATTTTTTTTTTTGTGTTGCGTCACCTTAGCTCTTGTGTAATTTTTACTCTGATTAAGTGACTTTTTTGCAACAAATGAAATTTATATGAGGTGTTACCTGAAAGTTCCTGGAGTGTTGTTATGTGGGAAATAAGAAAGTACGCACTTGTGCCATTAGATCTAGCTGCATGGGTGTCACACAAGTGTATCTATCAATGGCTAGGTGATAGGAAGATTCATTCACCGGCAGCACATGCTAGAGTGATAAAGTGTCAGAAACCACCTGTGTTTTGAAAAATGAACATAAAATTCACTGGCGATTACGATACTCCCTAATGCGAAATTAGAGTGCAGCTCTTTAGGTGTTTTGAATTCCACTGGTTGCATTTCTCATTGTTCAGAATGAAAGCACAAACACGGGAATGCGTGGCTCGCGTGGCGCGCATTCTCTAGTGTCGGTTGCGCAGGCAAAGTAGCGCTAGCACAATGCGTGCGAGGACTACACCAGTGCTTTGTTTCCATATATGGTATAGGTGGATGCCGTTGGCGACTTGGTGACGGCGCATACTAGTATTGCTATCTCGTAGTGGGTCGCCACCGTGGAGTCTGTCTCGTGCGGCATGCTCAACGGCTCGTGCAGGCTGACGCTCAACGCAGAAATGGGCAGCTAAAAGTTGCGCTCTAAAACATGAGCAGCAGGTTTGCATAAAATATTATGTGAAGTTGGGTAAATCCACCACATGGAAACTCTGGAAATGCTTCGTCAGGCTTACGGTGATGCTGCTATGGGACGCAGTCAGTGTTTTGAGTGGCATTCTCGGTTCAGGGGCGATCAAATCTCAGTGGAAGACAGCAAGCATTCGGGATCGCCACGCACGAGCACAACACCGGAGAATGTTGTGAAAATTGCAGAACTGATTTGAGAGGATTGTCGCCAAACCATTCATGAACTGTGTGAAATGGTAGGAATTGATTACGCGCAGTGCCAAGCATTTCTCACTGAAGACCTGCAAGTGCACCGCATGGCCACGAAGTTCGTTCCCCCGAGTCTTGACTGCTGATCAGAAGCAACGGTGCGTTGATGTGTGCAGAGAGCTTTGTGCCACTGCACGTGCAGATGCAACCTTCATCAACAGAGTTATCACTGCTGATAAATCGCAGGTTTTCAGGTACAACCCTGAAATGAAGCAGCAATCTTCCCACTGGAAGAGCCTGAGATCACCGAGACCAAAAAAACAAACAAAAAATGTGAGATAAATGAGGAGTACTACCAAAACCGTGCTCATTGTTTATGTTGATGCAAAAGGGGTAGTACACAGGGAATTTGTTCCCGAAAGGCAGACTGTTAATACAGATTTCTACTGTGACCTTCTCCGACGCCTGTGAAATGAAGTCTGCCGGAAACGACCTGAACTTTGACGTAACGAAAACTGGCATTGCATCAACGCGCCCAATCACACCTCCCTCAAGACCACTGATTTTTTGGTGAAGAACACCATGCAATTGTTCCCCATCTTCCCTACTCACCCAATGTGGTGCTCTGTGACTTTGCCTTGTTTCTGAAAATGAAGTTAGAAGGGTGTTGCTTTGACACCGTAGACATCATTCATCAAGAAGCGCAGAAGGTCCTCGGCAGCATTACGAAAAACGATATGAAGAGAGGTTTCCAATACTGTCAAACATGCTGGAACAGATGCTTTCAGTCCCACATGGACTACTTCGAAGGACACTAAGCCTAAACTGATGTATGATAACAATAAACCGTTCTGTACACCCAGTCCGGCAACTTTTGGATACCACCTCATAGTATATCCTAGCATATCAAATGCTAACTTCTTTCTTACTTTGTTTGGGAACCTATTTCTGAAGTGATACAAGTAGGCACATTTTGAAAAGTTGATATATCATCTTTTTCTACTGCTTAAAAAAGATTATTAAGATCAAGAATGTGTTCTTTTTGGTGGGGTATAAGGAAGGGGTTAACATTAATAGGATAGCCAGTTCACAGCAATTAATGGGCCTGTGCTGTGAGTATACAAAAACAAATGTTCTGGGACTACAGTTTGACTACAGAAAGATGATTACGATGGGCGCAAGTAAATGATGCTCAGGTTTCGACAGAATCCGAACCCAATCCTAAACAGTTGGGAGGAAAAGGTTGTTGGAAAACATTGTACATTACAGCTTTTGTCTGTTCAGTCAGAGAACATGTAGGGTGCATCAAGAGTTTAGGGGAAGATGTTTGCTAGGAGATAGTAGCACTCTGTCTACAGTGATCATTGAAAGAAATCTGTTGAAACAAATTTATGCGGGTTGAGTACATGTGGACTGTACAATTACTGTCATTAGTTTTTTGCTAACACAATTTATATGTCCAGGTGTGCGAGTTGGACATCATCTTCAACTTTGAGAAGGCCTACTTCATCCTTGACGAGCTGCTCGTTGGCGGCGAGATGCAGGAGACGAGCAAGAAGAACGTTCTTAAGGCCATTGCAGCGCAAGATTTACTTCAGGAGGTGAGCATGTCTTCCTTTCTTCTCGTTTGTTTTCTTCTTCCCTCACTCTGCCATCTGGAGGGTGGTTGGTTGACAAACCTGAAGCGTAGTGAACCACAGCCTCGTGGCCAGGACGTCAACGTACACTGACCGTGGCATTCCGTGGCATTTTGACATTGGGGGTGCATTAGGGACACTAAAAGAACAATTGAACAATGAATTTTTATTCACGACTGTCCATTCTTTGAAAGTTGCAAAGTGCACATTGTCCCCACTGAGTGGCCATGCTGCAGTCGCGACATGGCAGGTTGGCTTAATGGCTATAACATTGCGCTGCTGAGCTCGAGGTCGAGGGTTTGATCCTGGCCGCAGCAGCCACATTTTGATCGGGGCGAAGTGCAAAAATGCTTGTGTGCTTAATGTAGGGCTGCGTTAAAGAACCTCAGGTGATAAAATTAATCCGGAGTCCTCGACTACGGCGTTCCTCATAATCAGATTGTGGTTTTGCCACATAAAACCCCAGAATTTAATAAATTTAATTTAGTGCTACAGCCACTGACCAGTTTTTCGGACACAAGGTGCGGGAGTCTGCAAAAAAAAAAAAAAGGTCAAATGATAAGCAGTGGGAAAATAAAATTTTAGAGGGGAAAATAAATTTCTTTTCATTACAATTTAATGTTGTGCTTCAGTCTACTTGAAATTTGGTGATGGTGGAGGCTGCAAGGACATTTCGTGTTTGCCAGTGGTGCAACTTGATACTTGTTGTGAAGGGCAGGTGCACACAGGTGACCTTCACTGTGTGCACCTACCGCCTCAACACAAACGGTTGAGGTGGTAGTGCACAAATTCAGCTTGGAGCTTTCTGTCTACACACAGGTTTATAACTAGGGTTCAGCGTTTGTAAATTTTATAGTGTTTCTAAAATTTACCCTACTTTTTCATTTTTTAAATTTCCATTTAAAAATTGTATTTCTATTAGTAAATATGTTCTAGATGAATTTTCACCGGCTTATTTCAATGAATAATTACTTGCGTGGGGCTTACCGTTCTTCCTCTTTTTCTTTTTCGGTCAATATCTAAATTACTAATTTTGTTGACACTGAAACGCGCTTTATAACTAACTCCACATCCTGCTCTCTAGCACTGTAGTTGTATCCAATACAGAGAATAGCAAAGTTTTCGAGAAGCAGTCTGTAGCAAGGGCACAAGGCCATGCGGTGATGTGACTGTGCAGTAATTAAGAGAGTGCATGCAATATTTGTGCACATAGAGAGTGAGAATTTATTTGTAACATTATGCGTGTACAGACCTCCAATGTAGAATACAGAAAAAGAAAATGACGAGATAGATAGGCCCAGCATTAGCATCAGGACGCTTGCTCAATTCATCCACTGCAGGGGCTGCAGTGCGAAAACGGGAAGGACCCAGGCTAGGGCTCTCCCGACCCTCTGCCTGCACCCCCTCTCCACTTCTCTTTTTTGTTGCAGCATTGAACATATGGAAACATATAAGAAACAAAAAAAAAAAAGATAGCCAAAGTGTGTTTGGGTGGTTGGCTGAAGTGTAACTTTGACCTTGCCAGACTCCTTGCATTGCAGCAGGGTGCTGATTGCGGTCGTAGCTCTATAATAAATTTGGTTTAATGGTTCCTTTTCAGTTAAAACGGAATTCTTGAAAAAGAATTCGGCCTACAGCTTTTGCTTTTCTTTCTCTCTTTGTGCAAGAACGCTGAACCCTATTTATAACCCATTGCATCCAGTATGGGCACTGACAAACTTTGTAGGTGTGCCTGTGGTATTTGCTGGCTGGATGCCCACGGACCTGAATGCCACATCCACAGCAGTCAGACTGGCTGGTGCAAGTAATATTAGGCCCGATCACCCACGAGTCACTCGTACAAACATATCAGTGGCAAACTCCGATGTTCTTGCTGCCCACCACTGCACTGCCCAGTGGTTAATTGTCATAATGGCCGCACAGCCATTATCATTAGGCATAACCAGTGCAGCCTGTTTTGTGTCGAGTCAACACAGATTTGGTTGAAGCAGCTGTAAGCCAATTGGAAAGCTGAAAAATTGCCTTGCCAACAAAAAGTGATGGTAAAGGTAACAGACTGAATCGTGTCAGCATTGCTCACGGCCACCCTTTTTGACATTGCATGCATGGATCACGTGCAACAAATTGAGTGAGGTTTTCAAAATTTCAAAATATTGGGTGTTTGAAAAATTGGTCAGGTACGATTTAAGAAATAGTGCAGCACTTAGCACAAATGGAATGACTGCAAATTGTTAAAAGTGGTGCTTCCAAAATTTTCAGTATATTATTACCGTGCCAAATTAATTTGAAAGTAGTTCACTAACATTTCGAGACTTCATTACTGAAAGTTTTGATTTTGTAGTATCGTGGCCCCATGGTTGAGAACCTAGCTGAGTAATTTGGGGGTTAAATGCCCACAGCTGTCAGTTACCCACTGGTCAAGATGGTTACAGGAGTTCTCCACTTCATTGTAGGTGCCATAGGTGCACGAGTTCCAGCGGCTAAGATAAACAGTTTTTATTATGTTCTTGTCTATGCCTGAAAAGTTCAAACATGTTGTTCTGTGCTGACACAACCAACTGCACCAACGATGAAGATGACAGCTGCATTGCCTAGCATGGGAGCCTTGCTTGTCGAGGGAAACATGCTTTACTGTTGCATCTAACGGTTGCATCGTCCTACCAATGCCATGACTGGCTGATTCTTTCTATGAGAGCGGCTGTGGTGGTTAAGCCTTCTGCTGCTTTCACAGTTTACATACATGTGTGAATTGCAGGTTTGAACTTCCAAGGCATAGTCAAGAGCGGACTGTATTTTCTTGTGTAGCACCTGCCCTTGTGTAAAACCAGCCAAACTCCTTTTGAGGTAGAAAATTAGAAAAAGAAGTTTCATTAAAGATTGTATGTTATTTGCACGGTGTTTGGCATCAATTGAGCTTGTCGCTAAATGTTGTTGTTGAAATGTCTAACACCATGGACGGGACTGAGGACAACCATCTTTGGGAGTGCTGATGGAGGTACTAAGCTCCAGCAGGAACGATGGAGAATGCACCAGAAGTTGGACAGTGATCCTGAATTTAATGTGTGTTGTCTAATGTTTAATGTGTAGTGTCTAGCTAGTGTTTGCATTATATAGCATGCATCTGTGGTTTTAGCGGGTAGCCATATGCCAGCTCATGTAGAGAACCACCCTTTGCCAAGATTCCAAAAAGAAAGTGCAGGTCTTACATGAGTAAGAATGGAAATTGTTATATCTGCAGCTGGAATGCATGCACCAATGAGTGGACTTCGGGCCAAAACTTTAAGTCTGGACCTATACTGTTTAAGAAAAAGTCCTATTTCAAAAATTGTCACTGCATGGGCTGCATCCCCCTTTCCAAAGAGTGCACCTCATTCGCTGCAGCGGCGTGGTATGTGTTGCGCTATGTCCACGCGGTATCAGTGTCGTGAATAGAGGCATATTAGGATCCTCTTCAGTCTGTCAGCTTGGCCACTGAAAGGGGTCCTGAACCATCCCTCAGGCTTGGTGAAAAAAACGCAGTCCACGGATAGCATATGCTGCTCTGAACATTTCAGCCAAATTTCACATTTGTGCACAGCGTGTGGAACTCACAAGTGGAGTGCTAAGTCATGTATTTCTCAAACACTCCCTTTTCAAACGAGCCCTTCTTCTCGCCTGCTTTGAATCTGCTGGCTGCATGCAAGATTCCCATAGACGGTTGCTATTGACTGATAGCTGACATCAATCAAGAAGGGTGTTTGGATCAGTCCACTTCTTCCTACTGTTACTGCGTATATTTATTGAAGCAGTTTAATAAGCAGGCTGAGGTAAGCGAAAATCTGCTTTCGAATTTCAATAAGAATTATGTACTTCTGAAAGAAGCCGACAATCGTCTCCTCATGCTTGGCGGTGGCCGCTCGTGTAGGAATTAAACTTAGGCCACCCTGGATATCGGTGTTGTAGCCATTGGGTCTCGCTAATTTCGATTAGTTTTGAACACTCAACTAGCCTCGAGCCACGCAAAACTTAAGCTCAGACCACACGTATGCGTTCCAGTGCGTGCTCACTTCTGGGTGCTCCTGGCTAGATGCCTTGGCAGACATTGCTTCATATTGAGCTATTGACAGGCCTTTAAAATGTGCAAGTTGGATGTGGCTACTATGTGTCGGTCAAGCTGGTGCAGGACAAAGCAGGTCCGCACTGTGTAGCACAGCCAGACTGGAGCACATGAGCGCCAGCGCTCACCCAAGTTCTGTTGCGCACAATGCAAACGCTTCGCATACGCACGACAGTTGCATGTAGCTGCGGTCTACTATGTAGTGTAGATGGCTTTGATACTGCGGCCACCGCAGGGTGCTGCAATGGGCCTGCTCACTGAGCACACTGCAGCTCGCTGAGGACAACCGAATTTGGTGCATCTTAGGCGGCATAATTAGAAATGTGGCGTCTACGTGAGCATCCAAAATCAAATTTGAGCTGTGGGTCACCATGATGTTCAGTAAGCGAGATGTTGTGGGCATGCCCCGCTTCGTCGTAGCCTTCGCAGTGCGAGGCATTGAAGAAGGAGCGGCAGCACTGCGAAGGGGATCAAATGTGATCTTTGATTGCCGATAACTGAGTCTGCTGAACCGCGTTGAAGTACTTTTTCCTGCCAAGCATTTCTGAAATAGTGTAGTTTAACTTCAAATGCATTTCTCGACTTCGATAAAAAGTGCTTCAGGACCCCTTTTGAAGTGTCAGCGGCATCACAAAATTCACATCCCAGTGCCCCGTATGTTGTCTTGTGTGCCTTCCACTTGTGTTTGTATAAGTTTCAGCACTCGGTCCCCAAATTTTCTTTTCTGGCTTTCTTAGTACTTTATCACCATAGAAGACAGTATGTGTTAATGGACTCTAATGTCTAAGCATGCTGCACTCTCTTACTCCGTTTGACTTTAAGGGACACTTAAGAGTGACACTAGCTTAAATTAGAATAGTAAAATATTGTTTTGTACAACTGTACCCTTACTCATGTAGCAAGAAAGGGTTGATTACTACTGGAGAAAATGAAGGCCAGGCTTGCGCTTAGCCTCATTGTTGTGTGGCATTGTGGATTCCAAAGTATTTTCTTGTCTTTCGGCAATTTTGGTGTCAAGAAAGTTATCGAAATTTGGTAAGTTGAGTGTTTGGTTTCTCTAAGATGCAGTGTAGTCCGTCGTTACTGGGGAACAATTAACTAGACCCGAGCGAATGCTGTCGTGACAGCAAGCTGGTGGGCCATCAGGGTGGCTGTGCTACACGTATTTTGTTCTTGCACCTTTTCTGGCTCACCGAGCCCCTTCTATCAATACAGATGGCAGTTTTGTAATTTCAGAAACGCCATCTACTAATGAAGCTTAAATTAATGTTCCTCGGTAGTGTCCCTTTCAAGTTTGTTGTGCCAGGCTGAGCTGCTAATGCTGTTTTTCTCCTGTCCTCCTCCCCAAGGATGAAGCCGTTGAGAACGCCCTCAAAGAGTTTGGACTCATATGAATCTGATGTCTTTTCTTTTAACGGTGGCAACATCGATGTGGTGTTTCTCATCTTGAGAGTGACACTTAAGCAGTCTACTCACCTGCTTTACAACCATTTTTTTTTTCACTTCAATCTTCTGGACTTCCTTTTCATTTTTGAAAGTGTTTGTTTCACAAACTATGACATCTTTTGTGTATTGTTTTGTGAGACATTTAACACAAGTGGGAAGAGATGCGATGCCGAACAAATTTACTCTTGTCTACTCATTACTGTTAGTTTTTTCTTAGCAGTAAAACTGAAAGATCTGTTTTGAGTTTGTTTTCTTATGTTTAGTGAAGCGTTACTGTATGAGAGAGGAGAGACAATAGAATCTGTTACATTCCTTGGCAGCACTCATGGTTGGTAGCAGACTTCAAAGCTCTTCAATATCAAAATGCCATTTTCAAGGCCCTGAAAACCCTTCAAATTTTAAAAGAAACACTAAAAATATCTAAATGTCATTTATAGCTAAGCTTACCAAACTTTGGCCTTTCGGTGATGAAATTGGTGTAGTCCAAAAGGGAAGCCAGTCGAATGCAGTTAACAGCACTGCGGTAGTTGTTGGTCGTTGCTTGCGCTGTAAGCCCTTTTCGAGAACTTTTTCATTTGTGTGCAGGAATAGAAAAGGAGAGGGGGGTTTTTTTCTTTTTGATGCTGTCAAATCTAATGTTGCTGTAGTCCTTGAAATGCTTTATCAGGGCCTTGAAAGTTCTTGAAAACGTTTGTACTATATTGTTGCAATACATTTTAACTGCTATCAACTCTGTGTACTGCCAGTTACTGCAGATAAGTTGATTCCAGCATTTAAACCTGCTTGTATTTCAGTGGCTTGCTCACAGAATGTTTCGGACATTATTTAAGCAATGCCTTTTCGTCCCGGTGTTGTTGATTATTGTGTTCTCCTGCATGCGGTGGATTGCTTAATTTGTATTGTGCTGTGGTGGCCTCCAGTGCATGAATGGTGGCGGTGCATCTGTACTGGAATCTCTGTGCTTCAGTGAATTTAGCGCTGGCGTTTTTCAATGCTACCTACCTTTGCTTGCACTTGTGCTGTTTAACCCTCATGTACATAGGCAACCTAGCCTCGCACTTTGTTCCTAACATAGCACAGATTGTTGTGACTGTATGTACTGAATACAATGAGTTTTTATCGTAATTAATGTGAAAGTGTTGCATATATTCCACATCATACGAGTGGAATTGGTAGTCTAGTGTTGCTCTGTCATTTGCGCAATGTAGTGGGCCTACAAGCAATTTTCATGGCATTCGTCCACCTGCCCCAGTGGCTTAGTGCTATAATGTTCATTTGTTGAGCATGAGGTGGCAGGTAGGATTCCTGACTATCATGGCCACATTTTGATAGAGCGAAATGCAGAAATGCTGATGTACTTAGATTTAAGTTCACAAAAAAGAACCTCAGGCGGTCATAATTGATCCGGAGTTTCTATTTTTTCATCTCATTTCATTTATTTGTTATTCATACATGAATTTGTACAAAAAACTGTTGAGCCTGTAGCCAAAGGCTAGTGTGGGCTCAAGTCAATATACATTTATTAGCAGCTACAGAATCTACTTTCAAGTGATAAAACTTAAAACAATTAGCCGATCTACCCACTATGGCATCTATCATAGCCCCGGTGCACCTTTGGGACATTCAACCTCATGAATCAATTGAACTAATCAAGTTTTGTGAAAGAGTTGTGCGCATGGAGCTATGTGAGCAGTAGCGGTGGCAACAGAACCGTCTGAACGTGTGTAAACATACTCACGATGGCATTTGTCTGTGAAGTGTTGAACCAGCCGTTGCAATCTGTATCACTATTATATTCAGCGACTGTGGCTGGAACAGCATAGCCTGAGTCGCTTTTGCACCATTAAATCCAACTTGACTACGATTAAGGCGAGTCGGTGAGCTCAGTACTCCAACTTAAGTTGCCTTACCCTAGTGTGGACCTTTTTTCTAATTTGTAAGTGCACATCACAACATTTCACATCTGCCTAACTAATTATGGCACTGGTAATCGTTGAAATAAAGATGAAGTGCAAATTGTGCACACTAGCACTGCTCCACATGGGTTCAACATAGGAGTTGCATCTACATTTTCCATCTCATAAAAGAAAAGAAAGGAAAGAAGAACACATAAAAGATGTGAACACATGCTTTTTAGAGAATTGCCTAGGCTGCCACGAGCTTGCCAAACTGCCATGTGGGCAAGCTAGGTGTACAATTAAGAAAAGGGTCTGTAACGAACATAGCAGCTAGAACTTCATACTGACTAGCCAAACTGAAAGTTAGTTCTGTACCGAGCTGCAGGTTTATTAACATTTATTGGGCTCATGTGCCTTGTGTGATGATTCTGAGCCTAAAACCTTCTTTAGCAGTGCAGCCATCGTATGGAAAGCTTGTGTTAACACACTGATGACCCTTCTACGGTGTTTATGAGCAATTGAGTCATTCTTATGTGAACCATTGGAATCTTGCTCACGACACTTGGCTTGCCACAAATTTCAGCTTTGAATCTTTGAAGTGGGCTTGGGTAGGAACTGTTAGTGAACATTTAAAGGGGACAACAAGGAGCAACACTGAATCTATTTTGATTCGTGAAATATTTTTTTTTTCAAGACCCAATTTATGCCATCTGGCAGAAAAGGTTTGATTGGCGGATGAGAAACTGAAGGCCAATGTTCTTGATATGCTCTGAAATTACAGCGTTGGCATGTCAGTGCGACAATGTGCTCAAAGCATTGTTGCACATTCGGCTGTTTGCATAGCAGAAATGTTTCTGAAAATTTCCAGGTTTGGAGTCGTCGCTTCTTTTAGAGTGAGTTTTGTCTAAGTCTTTTGATCACTAACCAGGTAACTGGGCCCAAGCACATGCATTCAAGGTGCAAAACATCATGGTGAGACTTGCTGTACTACTATCCTAGCAGGTCTGTGCTGTGCAGTGAATGCTGTGTAGGTTGTGTCGGGCAACCAGAAAAAGAAAACTAGAGGAATGGGGGGCTCCTCCTTTGTTCGTCTCTGATTACTCTCCACAATGCGCTGACTGAATAGAAGCTTCACGAAAGTATTGGTAGCACATAGTGAATGAGCCCTCGTCCTTTCTCTAGAATACACAACCAGCTCTCGTTACTGATTGACAGATGTGAGCCCTAGCCTTTGGTGCACTGCACGGAATTGGTTAGATGGAGTGTAGCAAGAGTCTTCCTTTCTTGCATGCCTGCTGGCTTATAACACCTTCCCTCATAATAGGTGTGATCTGTTTGTTGTTAGAGGAGTTTTATTTACCAGATATAGCATTTTTTTCTTTATTGTCCATTTTAGGGAATTTGTTACAGCCTTAATTTACTGTTCCTTTATCTTGGACGACTTTTTTGTCAGCCTCGCATGGCACAAGAAAAAAAAAAGAAAGGAGTACAAAACGACAACTCTTGAAAAGTATGAGTTAAAATGAGCTTCACTGGGGAAAGTTGCAGCAGCATCATAGCTTGTAGTGGCAGATTGCCTTTACCACTGCAATGCTTTCACAACAGTCTGTGCTATTGAAATCATCATGCTATTTCTTTTTACACTATGTATTGAGAGAGGCACATATTTATAAATGATGAAGGTATTCATGTCGCTCTATATTAAGTGGCAGAGACAGTATGCTTCTCATTATTATGATAGACAAAGCCTGCCTTCAGCCTGTTAAGGTCACATGTTTCGACAACACTTTGCAAGCTTTACCAAACTGATGTAGGCTTCATCAGCTAGCCTTGAGGGATAGCCTTGGCATTGTTATCTTCATCATGAATGCTCTCTATTTGCACAGTCATGGGGAGTATAATCTGATTAGCTTGTGTCCAAGGGAATACCAGTTGCCCACATACAGCACTTGTGGTTACAAATTTATTGTAAGAGCATGGTAGATTTAGGTAAAAAAAGAAATGAACACATGGGCTCTGAAAGGTGTCTTTCGAAGAAGCAATATAGGTTAAGCAATACGTGTCAGTGTTTGCTCTTAGAGCATGGTTGACATTATACTTCCAAATGAATTCCGAGCTTTTAATTGCAGTTAAACTTGGGTGTTCTTGGATTCTGTTCTAAACAGAAACACGAAAAAAAGAAAAGAAGGAAGACGTCTAAATTATGGTTTGTTGATTATTTGTTCTGCCTCTTGAAAGCAAGTCACAGAGCTGAACTTCCCATGTGTATTTTGACTTGTTCTCAGATAGCACCTTAAGCCTATTACTTACAAAGGCTTTTTAGATAATTGAGCGTCTTTCTTCAGCCATATGGCCATGCACCTTCCACATCAAGTTGATTGATCTGACATTTGTGCGTGAGATCACAGCTTTCCGAAGACTGGGTGCAATAGGCATTGGTTGCAGGCGACAGTTGCCATGGTGCTTTTTCTATCCCCTGTACCCAACAGAGCTGTGCTTTGTGGATGTTGGTTACACTGTTCTGGTAGAGAATGACGGAGAAATTGTAATCGTGCAAACCTTCAAATGTAGACAAACCGGTGAACAGTTGTACATAGCGCACAGGCTTTCTTTACAGTAGTGCGAATTTCAGACAGACTCGCAGGATGGTCTCTTAGAAGCTGAAATTTGGTAATGCAAATGATTTTGCACTTTTTAAGGTCTAATGACGTTGCAGCTTGAGTAAGACTGTTTAAGCTGAAAACTTTATTTTTCTTTTAAGTTTGGTGCATGACATCTGGCCTGTCGGGGCCACCCTGCATGTTGTGTTGTATAGTATCCAGCTAAGCAACAAAATAGCCATAGTTAAGAAAACACACGTGAGGCCAGCATTGGCACGGGCCGACATTTGTTGTTCACAGTACCTGTATTTAAGTGACCATTGCATCTATTGTTGAAAATTTCGTCCATGATGACAATCGTTTTGCACCACAAATATTGCGAGCTTTCCGGGGAAAGGTCTTAATTCATAAAAGTGCTTTCATCATGTTCTTGACGTTTGACTTTCTTTTTAATATATATTGCATTCATAATCACTGACCTTGGAACATTGATGTGATTCTGTGTCACACAACTTTAGTTTTTAATAGGGATGGGTGACATCAACATAATATTTAAGCCTGGCATTAGGAAGGAAGGACTTCACGAGCAGCATTTTCAGTTCTTCTAGAAAGGGTTTCTCTTAGACATTCTGATTCCGCTATAGATCTGCAAGACATACTTCTGAGTCTGATAAAAGCATTGTAGGAATAAGTTGTAATTATGGATATGTCCAAATGTAGTAAGCAGGCATCTTTATTAATACAGCTACCTGTTAGTATGACATGACACTGCAAATACCTAAGAAGGCATGTTTAAAACGAGAACATTTTTATACTGCAACATTTTCTTGCCTCTAAGGCAGCTCATTGAGTACCTATCAAGAAATGTTTCATATAGGAGGAAATAAAATCTGTCAGGATTGTTGAAAATTATTGTCCCTTTCTGAAATCCTGCAAAAGATACATACAGTATTTGCTATAATCTACCGAGTATGTTAGGGAATCAACTGATAGTCTTATTAGGATTTCATTCTAAATGCTTAAAGAAAAACCTGCCATCCACTAAAAGTGAATTTTTTTCAGCCAAAAAAGCCTAAAATCGACTATATCTACCAGCAGATCCGCTCAAGAAGTAACAATGTTTACAAGACACGTTGCCAGACATCTTGGCTGGACTGCTTGCTGAATAATCTGCCTTATATTGCCTTGTGCACTTAAGAGTGATATACTTTAGAAGTCATCTTGTCTTCATAACTTCATGGTAAACATTGTTCTGATAAAGCTGAAAAAAAAAATCAATGCAGCATATTTAGGTAAAAGGACAGGGAGAGAGAATATAGTAAAGAGAACTATTTAAATATATAGAACTTGTGAGCCGAGGGATCCGTGCTTGCTAAAACACCTCTGGGTTTTGACAGCGGAGCTGTTTAAGCCGGGCGTAATGTGTCTGCTGATTCCAAAAATGTGGGCGGATCCTGACGGTAGTGCAAAAAGAGTCCAAGCGCAATGGCACATACCCCTGTGAACTAGTGAAGCTGAGCCTGGCTAAGTCTAGATTAAGCATGGTTGGGACTACTTAAGCTTAGTCAGTCATCGATAATCCAATCGATAGCCAATCAATAGCTAGTATGGAAAATTCCAGAAAATGCTGGGGATGACTTGGTAGTGCTTAGCCTAGCCCAAATACGTGGCCAATACCTTGTGATAGTCAATCGATAGCCAATTAATAGCTAATCGATAATCGATCAATAATCAGTAAATTTCTGAAAATGCTGGGGATCGCTTGGTAGTGCTTAGCCTAGCCCAAATACCTGACCAATACCTTGTGATAGCCAATCAGTAGCTAATCGATAATTGACAAATAATACCTTCCGGCAAAAGGCTGGGGATGACCTTGTAGTGCTTAGCCTAGCCCAAATACGAGGCCAATACCTTGCGATAGCCAATCGATAATCGATCAGTAATCATAAGTTCCGGAAAATGCTGGGGTTGACTTGGTAGTGCTTAGCCTAGCCCAAAAGCCAGGACTAGCTAGGTGCCCATAAGCTCCACTGTCTCTTTAGCATTGCTGCCTCCAGTGCAAGTTACGCTAATTAAAAAAAAAAAAAGCTTGAAAGCTTATTTTCTTTTCATTTTCTTTTTTTAACTATGAGCTATTCTTCTAAGGAGCCATCGTGGGCTCTCTTTTGTAGCATCCTGCTAAAGTTACTTGGGCAGCAGGTGTTTGCTTTTGCAAGTTTGCTGTTGTGTCCCGAAAGCTTCAGACCTCTGAACAGTGAGAAAAAGTTATCATCTTTGCCTTTGGGAGGTTGGACTATGGGGAATCCATTCCTCTAAGAAAGTACCTAGTATCAAGCACTTATCATTCGCAGCTTTTTATTTCTGAACAAAGGTTCTACTCATTTTTGTGCATCGTGAAACATTTTCCCTTCTGCTAGCATTTGTTTGGTGTAGTGCACTTGCAGCAGGCAATCTTTTTGGACTTGCATAACAGCTCAAAAAAACAAACAAAAAAAGCCTGCTTTGTCATTTCTTTTGTTTTCTTCTTTCCTTTTCTCGTTTTTCCCCTACCCGTTTTTTAAAGGACGAAATGCTTGAGACTGGCGTGCAAGACTAACCAACGTTTGTGCCTGACCTGCACTTCCCATTCTCCTTTCCTGCATAGTTGGAGCTTGCTTTTGTGCCCACGCTGAATAACCGATTCCCCCCCCCCCCCCCCTCATCCTTACATCCGCCATTTGTTTTCTGTGCTACTTGAGCAGAGTTCTCATTTTTGCCTCTAACAAGCAAGTTGTATCGTAGTTTGAGAAGCTGGAGCACAATTCTCGAAGATGAGGATTGAACAGTTGATGTGGTGGCACAAAGCACTTTGGTTCATTACTAAGATAAGACCTTCAGTGCTCCGAGCCCGTAAACTAGCCTTAGAGAAACTCATTTAATTAAAATGACATTTTGGGTGTCACTGTGCGACAGTACGGCTGTGGTTGAGGAACTGCAGAAAAGGCATGTTACATTCTTCTAACCTGTGTGCATGTGTTTGGATTCGGTAACACTTTTGATACCTGTGTTCTTAGCATTTTAGGGAGGCTCGAATGTTAAGCGTGCATCCATAGTCTACATAATCCTTATTGAAAAGCCAGTACGCCTCTCAACCTCCACATTGAACAGTCTGATGTGATCATACCAGATCCTATATATTTATATGTTCTCATATGATGATGCAAGATTGTTGTGTGTTCTTAATATTGGCAATGTCAAATACTACATAAAAGTGATGCTTCCTTGTTTGGCACTGAAATTTTGTTTTGAATGCTTTAGCATTTATACCAAGTTTTTCTGCGAGAAGGTTATTGGCTTATTGGTTCGGGACAATGCACATGGCATTTATACAAGCTTTTGAAGTACAGGCTCAGTGAAAATAAGAAATCAAGAGAAGTGCTGTAAAATCGCAGAGACCTGTTTCTTAAAGTTGATCAATAACAGTGCTTCTGTTGCCCTCAAGGAATATTTGAAAATTAAGTCTTATGAATTCTAATTAGAGAGAGCACATATCACCAAAAGTTATCTTAATCTTAGCTGTGATGACATTGGAGAAGGAAAAATAAAAATCTTAGTTCTGTTCTAGCCAAGTGTCAAGGTGGGAAGAAGTTTTGATTTATCACACCTTTATGGCTTTGATGATGCACAAAATTTTTTTCCCTCAGTAAAAATGCTCATCTTGGAATGAAGAGATGCAGTTATTACTTTAATGCATAGTTCTGACAGTGTGCCTTAAAATCTCATATTTCATTTTTTCAATACCCGTTAGTTTTGCTCTCATGGTTAGGCCTACACCCGGCCACAAAATACTATTGTGGGGCATGCAAGTGCTGGACAGAATGCCGTGACTTCCAGCAACTCTCTCCTGCTATTGGCAGCATTTGCATGTACACATCTATCTGGATGTGCAGTTGTAACTAATATCTCTGGGTAGATTGAGACAGCGTAGTTGTTAGTCATATTGAACTCGTAATATTTGCTAGAAATTGGATTTGAATATTAAATGAAATGCTGAAGATTTCTTCGCCTTACACACCTTCATCTTAAGCACTATATTGCACTAAAATGGAGATGCATCTCGCAACGCCTGTAACGCCTTTCACCACAGAAAGTCTGGCAAGTCGGCAGCTTGTATGCTAGAAACAGGGGAAAGAGGGTAATCTCATGCACACTCATATGGCAATGGCAGTAATAGAACAAATGATTTTCTTGCCATGTCATTGCTACTACTGTTTACAACGGGAGCAGGAAACTAGGCACGAGGCTGCAAACATGAAAGGAATTGTGTGCGCAAATATGTATGTTTATCATCTTGCCAGAAGGTGTTCATTCGTCTCTGCTGATCCTTTTGTGGTCGGGTGTATGTAGCCTATTGGAAAAAAAGTAAGAACCATGCAACCGTTGCCAGGCAATGGCCGACTAGCCCAAAGTTTATTGAAATAAGCTGTACAAGCTGTGGCACCGATTCTCACCAAATATGATTTATCACTAGCTTTCTCACATTTTTGTAAAAGTTATGCAGTTGGCTACAATTTGTCATTATCCCTCTGCAGTTCCTCAGCCGTAGTAGTAGGTTGTCGCATTTCATTCTGGCCATTTGAGTCATTTGTGTTGTTTACATGGCAGAGCATTTTTTTTGTCATCAGTCATAGAATTTTGCATTTGTCTACCTTATTGTCCAGATGCACTTGCTCTGAAGCAGATGTGCTGTTGTTTACTTTGCTAAAACAGGTGTTGATGGGGGAAAAAAAGCTGTGAGGGTCAGTGCAGTTCTAATGGGCTGAGAAGATCCTTTCGCTGGACATTTGTTTTACTAGTTGTGCAAAGACAATGAGCACATTCTTCCTCATATATTACTTTTAAATTGCTGGATCTGATTAGGCATAGTGGATTGTCTTCTGCAAATTTAATTTTATGCAAATATGTGAATGCAATTAGATCGGCTTTTAAATAGTATATGGGGGGCATAGTGTTGATTGCAGTAGTAGTTATATCAGCTATGTTTAGCAGTACTTCGTGGGTGTTTCACTTATTCTTTAGTCTTGAAGCCCTATAAATGTGTGCCTAGGTTTATGCTTAACTTTAGTATGAGAATTACCTTTATTTTGCTTTTGTGTGAAACTGTCTAATGGTTGATGAGTCTGCTCTTTTTTTTTTCTTTTTTTACTCACAGTCTTCTAAGTATTCTAATTTCTGGCCCAGTACTGGGTTTGCCTCTAACATTACAATGTGAATGCTGCACTAACCAACTAAATTTCTTGGTTAAAGGCTTTGGCCCATGCCCATATTGTTTATAACTGCCATTGTTAGCACTTACTTTTCCCACATTGAAAATATGGGACACATGTTTTTTCTTAATATTTATCATATGAAGCAGTCAACCTGAAAGATGCTTGATTTATATGTGACAAATACATGGCTGTTTCAATGGGTTACACTTGCATTTAAGCATACCAGATGCTTCATGTTAGAGCTGTGTACATGGAAGTGCTTAGTGTCATTATGTGCCTGTTATCTTTCCTTGGTAGTGTAATAGTTTGGTGGAATCTTTCAGGAACTTGAGAGTAGGCTTTCATTGTACGTTCTGAATGTTGTGCTTCTTGACATGTGACAATCTTTTTCCGGGCTCTCTTTTTTTAACCATGGCACACTTTCTTGATTATAAATTGATGTGTTAAAATGTTTTGTCGTGTAACTCTGTGTAAAAACAGTATTTCTGCTTTGCAGATTTCTTGTAATATTTATTGCGAGGCTATATATGGGAACAAAACATGAAACTTGTCATGACCTTACGCCATTAAACATAGAGGAAGTTACTGCTAGGAGTGTTGTTAAGTTGGTCGGCTGCTCGCAGCATTAGCAATTGTAGGTAAATGCTCTTAGTACTGTTAACTAATGATAGCATTGGTGAGATGTTGGTGGGCTTTTCTGCACATAACTTGATCCCATGCATTCTTTTTTTTTTTTTTTTTTCATAGAATTACTGTTGCGCAGGCACGGGGCAGTTAATAATGCACAAGGAACTGTGTACAGAATGCACTTCTCATGCTTCATTGTAGGTAGTCACGGACACATTGTCATGTTTAAAAAAGCAAGCTGTTATGTAGTGCTTGTGACAATCATTATAACAGTGGAACAGTTCTGGGAAGCATGAAAATTATTTGCTGGTGCTATATAAATGTGCAGATTACTCTAGAATGTTGCTGAACACAATCGCTGCTTGCAGCAAGCAGTACTTTGAGATAGCACAATCAACGGTAACGTAATAAAAATAATTTTCTTGCATGGAGTAATAGTGGTGTTACGCGTGCTTATTATAAGCAAGCACTCTTTAATCATGCATGGTGCTAATGTATCTAATTGCCTGCTCGTGGTCATTGACTCGTAATCATTTTTGAACGTAGCGTATTCTTAAAGATTCTAATAAACGTTTATACGGTTATACGCGTGGCGTGAAGAGTCTGTCATTCCAATTTGTCTTCTCAGCTAATACATAGTGCTTCACTTTGTAGTTCTAGCATTTGTGCATTGTGCACTTTACTGGTGAGTTGGCATTTATAGCCTTTGCTAATGTGATCTGGCGCTGAATATCTTCATTTATTGAAAATGAGTACTATTTAATCTATGAAATGCACCTCTGCCCTGTGCATGACCAGGTTATATTTTCTTTATAATGCTAGTTTATTATTCTCAATCTGTGGAGCTAAAGTCTAAAAACTATGATGTAAGTGCAAAGTACAATGCGAGTTATTTTTGTTGAGATTTTTGGCGTGTCCATTGAATGCTGCTCAAGGCATATTTGCTAAGGCTTGAAGGTATTCTGCAGTGACGTTTGTTATTGTTGTCTGCAAACATAGTATACAGGTGTAATGTACGGTGTGCATATGTTGTGTCTGTAATACACTTTAGGTATTTAGCGTACCGCACTTAGTGATCCTTCTGTTGCACCCTCTAAAGCTCATTGTTATAGTGGATCAGTTTAAATGCCTAAATAGTGCACATTGTGTGCACCGAGTTATTGTGTTCTGTCAGTGTTTTGAATTCTGCTTAATAAACTCGAAGTAGTGAAAAAACTCATGTCTGCTGCCAGTTTCTTGTAGCACTCATATCTCGTTGCTCATATCTCCATTGTTCATTCCGTTTGGTTGCTTGCTGGCCAAGCACACTGCCTCCGTTTTTATTTTCATGACTAAATATTATGTGTGTGCTTACAATACACACATACACATGAAAACAGAAGAAAAGAAAGAAAGGGTGATGGGGGGGATGGTACTTTGTGGCGGAGTGCAGACTACTTGTTTCTTGTGTTGACTGCATAGGATGTCAAGTTCAGAGGTTCAGAGATGACCTTGTAATAAATTGACATGAGAAAGAAAATCAGTCCAGTGCATTCATTATTGTATCTTGTTACATCCAGCAATGCAAACTCTGTTTTCAGCAGCATTTATTAACTACAGTTGCAGCAAGCACTTGTAGGTTGTTATGATAGGAGGGATGCTGTATTTTCTCTCACCAACTCCATGCAGTGCCACAAAAGTAGCTGATTGCATTAGCCAATCTCTAACAAGAACAGTAAAGTCTCATTAATTTTATGCTGCTAATTCCTGCTGATGTGGTGCTAACTGCGTGAAAGGATTAGGGATTAACTGTGCACACTGAAAAAGATCTGCTCACTCTTAGACATGCAGCTCGTTGTCATTCCTGACTAGCTGTTGCGACTCATCTTTCACTGCACTACATGGAGTTCTAGGATAGATGGATAAAATTCAGGAGGTAAAATTCACAAACTTGAGGTAATAGGAAAGCACAACTTGAAGCGTATCGGCGGTGTTTTACTGTAATTTCTTAGTGAGATCTATTTCCACATGCATGGAACACGCCTGGTGTGCAGTGCTGAACTGAAGCAGTTGTGGAAATTAAGGTCCATGTTGTCAGGACATGTTTGTATCACCTACACCTTCACTATCTCGCTGTTTCACTAGCAGCTGTATGTGGATATCGAGGTAGTTGCTCATTGTGCTCTCGAAGGCAAGAAAGTAGCAACTGCAGCTGTATTTCTGAAGGTTGTTCAGGATAGATATGCGGTACCTACCAAAACTTGGACGAACATTGACATAAATCATTTTAGTACTTACGTGGGGACATTCTTTCTTTGTTGTCATATGGCTAAATGGGTAGGGGTAGTACTTGGTTTTGCAAACTCTTAGCTGGCACAGATAGTCATATTTACCTGAAGCTTCTCGTGTTTAATGCCAAGTTGTGAAAAAGCTTGGCTTACTTTGGGCTTCTTGGTATGTTGCGTTTGTGTCTTGTGGCCTGTTCTTACCAGAGAGGCCTTGAAGTTGTTATCTGATCAAAATTGCATTTCATTTAGTAAATAAAAGTGCCCAGCTGTCATTGCTTTCTAGTTCCTAGACACCTCTAGTAAAGTGGCTTGCCATTTTTTGCATGCATGAAAGTTACTAAAAGGGATGCAGGAAGCATGGGAGGTGTCTAGCTGGGCTAAGCCTCTGCCTCCTTTGACACGCGCCTCCTTCGACACATGGTCATTCATTGTGTAGACATGTTGCAGCGAATGACGTCATGAAGGTGCAGCGGTGCAGCAATCCCATGCCGTGCAGGCAAAAATAATTTGTACACGATCCACTGACAATTTTTTTTCAGAAAGATATACTTGTCCAGGTTTTCACAGGTTACTTGGCAAAAATTATTTTTCATAGCGGTTACCAACAAAGAAGAACAGAGCTGCCAATGTTGATTTCTGCTCTTTTTGTCTGCACTATGAATTTTTGTTTACATATGTGGAGCTTGCTTATGAGCAGCATGTGCTGGTTTCAGGAAGTCGTGCTCATCTAGCTCTCCTCGGCAACATATTCTCATGTTCAGGGTCATCCACTCTAAGTACGAACACGGCGCAGCGTGGTAGCGCACTGCGGAGCGCCAGCGCACACGGCGCACCCACGCATCGAAGCTAAGTGGCGCAAGCGCACAGGGGCTTGGAGGTGGGGCTTCGTGTCGTCTGCTAAAGTGCATGAGTGCGCTGTGCTTTAGGAGACAACAGACGGCGCTTTACCAGACGACACGAAGCCCCGCCTCCGAGCCCGCGTGTGCCTGCGTCGCTTAGCTTCGATGCGCGGCCGTGCCTTGTGCGCTGGCGCTCCGCGGAGCGTGGCCACGCTGCGCCGTGTTCGTACTAAGAGTGGACGACCCTGTTCATTCTGGCCATGCATTGACAAGCCTCTGGTGCTTCTCAATGCCTCGATTGATGCTTGATGAACAGCTATTTTGGATATCTTTTTGTACCACATGGTATAGCGATGTGTGTTTGTTGTACAACATTTGCTTTGTGTGTGTTACCGTCCGTCGTTTTCACTTTCCCTGCTAAGGGTGTGCTTCTCCGGCCGACCTCCTTACCCTCCTCCTTGCATCGTTGCTCCTTTCTCTCTTTCTCGTGTCGTCCTGAATGTGCCCTTGTGGGCATGTGGAGTGTTGCCGGGAAACTAACGGTGGCCTCCTCTTTTTTTTTTTCTGTCTTTCTCCCCGACCTTCTGTAGGAAGAAACTCCGCAAGGGTTTTTTGAGGATCACGGACTCGGTTAGGGCACAACCGTGGGGCTCCGGCCTTCCGCCGATCGGCCGGGGCTTACGGGCAACTTCTAACAAAGAACGCTCTAATCTGTCCACCCCCTAAAGAAACCGTTGTGCATTCCACTCCAAGCAGTCTGTGTTCTCTTGCTGTCTTGCGCGAGTAATTTCTTTTATTTTTTATTTTGAGGTGAGGTGGGAGAACGGCAATGGTGTGCACACCAGTGGCTTGATCCATTTTTTTTTACATACTTTTTGCTCCCCCCTGCCTTCTTTTTAATGGATTTTTGAGTTTGATTGTGGGTCTGGTTATCACTTATCTGCTGTTGATACTATGATACCGATTGCTGCTGCTCAAGATTTGGTATTCTGTTGTGGCCCTGAAGAACCTCTTGATGTTCAGTGTCGGCAGTGCTTACTGGCTCGGCCATTCTCACAGGTGTCACCATATTTTGTGGCATAATGACAGCTGTGGATGTACGGCCGTGTGAACAACAGCAGGAAAATGGCATTGCACAGTGATGTGAGTGTTTTGCCATGTTGAGACCTATCTAATTTGGTAGTAGGTAGCTGTTTTGTTGTGCCAACAGCGCAGTGTAAGTGTGTTACAGGTTGTGTTTTATGTTATCAGAGTGTTTTCAAAAGAAGTAACTTTGATTGGTTAGGGCCGAGTTTATTGCTAAATGTTTTTCTGGCAGCTTTTTTAAAACGTCGTATGATTGGGGCTGCTCATAATACACAGTTCCCCTAATGACGGTGCAAAGATGTTCTTGTTTAGTGTGGTTGTGAGTATTCTGTGAGGCCAGGCATTATCTGCTCAAAACATATGGAACATTGACTTGGAGATCAGTGTGTAAGCTGATTAGCGCTAATGATGCCACATAATGGCATCATAAGTACACTGACTGAGGGTGGTCCACACAGCATGACAGTTGAGGCCTGCTGTCTGGAGCATAGCTTTCTGTGCAGACATGGATGAAGTACGATCGCATGCTTTGCATGGACTTTGAATGGCAGCCACATGTTTGAGCAGACTGTTTGTCAGGTGTTGTATAGATTAGAAGTGATTTTTTTCTTTTTTCTTTTTTTATGTGGCATTAATTTTTTTTGTTCATGTAAAATTTTGAATGGCAATTTCCCTGCAAGTTGGGACGTAGTTGTGCAGCTGTACTTGCCCTGTTGGAACTTGTTAACGAACCTGAAGATAGTGTCAGTGTCGCACCTAGTTTGTGAGTCATTGTGTTAAAGTTTTCTTAGGACGGTTTATGAGGCTTAGTTTCTGTGTAAGAAAGCTTATGACCAAGGCAAATTTCCATCCATTTGTAATGAAGCATAGTTTCTTCCTAAATGATTATTAGAGATTGTTGTGAATCAGAAAGGCGTTGAGTTGCTTTCAAGTGCTGGCTTTAAGAGTGGTTTTCTGGGTTTGGGGGTGTTACAGGGGATTTTGTGATGAATTTCTAGTTCCATTCATGCACTTAGGATTTCCTTACGCGACTTCCAAGTCATCCAAGTGTGTCTACAAAGCATTAGTGTGAAGGTGTCGTAGGCCACAAGTTGTACCTCAACGGTAGCTTGTCATTTTCAAACACTCCAAAGGTCGGTGTTCGAGAGTCATGTTTTACATGAAAGGTTTCGCTTCTCTTTTGCTCTTTCATTCATGACAAGTCAGAGCAACTCCTCTCCAAGGTTGTTTTCAAATGTCTAAAGCTCTAAGGCTTTTTGTTTCGTGAACATGGTTATTATTTTGGAACTGAGGCAGCCAATTTGGGCTTGCCAGTAGCCTGTAATCTTAGTGGCACATAACACAGTGATACGAGATCAGGGCCTGCAGGAACGGCTGCAAGCGAGAAATGCATGCAGCGAAAGTAACAAGCCATGACCAATGCATCTTAAAGGTGATAAAAGGAACCAATGCTAGCTTTGCAGCAAGGCATTCTTCATTTCTAGGTATTACCAATAGTTTTGATGAAGCTATAGTCTGGGCTGCCTCTTTTTTGGAGTTCAGTGCACTGAACAAGCTGCTGGAATTCGGAGTAGGGGAAGCATGCATGCACTACAATCAGGTCTGGTGCTCGGGTTAACGCTGGTACTTGAGATAACAGTATTACATCCATACGATGCAGCACTGATTGCAAGCACAGTTGATTGTTCACATGTCCTTATTGCTTACCCGGACATCTGTGTACATGAGATAAACATGTTTGGCAATCTTTCAGGTTGAATTAGCTCAGACTGAGGCATTCCTTGTTTTTCTTGAACGCTGGGGTAGCACTTTTATGAAATAGTAGGTTAATTTGAGAGGGAAGTGCATTTTCTGGCTTTTACGTTGTGTCTGTGCAAGTGTGCACGTTGTGAATTGCTGTGTTCTTTGACTTTTTTCTTTTTGATCTTCAGTGATGTCCTGCACATTTTACTTGTTACCTTTGACTGGTTGCTGAATTTTTTAAAAGTGCTGCATAGTGAGTTTTGTCAGTTTGAGAGGAGCTTTACAAGATTCCTGCTTGTCATGAATCAGCCCGAAATGTTGGGTATGCTTTTTTTTTTTTTTTCTGATTGAGGGAAAGGCGAGGAAGCGTTGCCATTTGTGATATCTTCAAGCCCTAGGTACTACTTTATGGGGTTCATATAACTGTGATCTCATCATTTTAAGAGCAAAACAAAAGTACTTCTTTCTTTGGTAGCGTTGCCATCAGATGTGTTGCTGGTTTCTTGGCATGAAGCTCGGCACGAAGAGCTATAGGGGTGACTCCTTATTGAGTTTTGTGCTTGTCTTGAAATGAAGTCAGATGACACGCAAAGAAGTCAGATGCTTGACAGGTGACTGCACATTCACCTTTCTGTACATTTGCGAGTGCACTGTTATAGCACCGCTATATCATGTTCCTTTTTTTTGTGCTTGCACAAGCAGCTTTTATTGAGCTGAACCGCCTTTTACTGTGGGTGCAGTTTAATTTACTTATACATGCCACTCTTTATTAGATGCAACTGGCTCTGTGTGCTTCACAATAAACTTTGAATTTCTTTATTGATTATTGAGACCCCCAGGGCTGAAGATATTATGACTCTGTTGCATCTGCTTTAGAGTAGAAGGGCAGCAAATTCTTCTCCGTGTTGAAAGCTGAACAAGTCCTCACAGATAACGAAATGTGCCCAAATGAATTGTTTGAGAAGTGATTTCCTTTTGTTGCTTATCAGAAAATTGAGACACCCCAAGCTTTTGCTTTATCTTTTTTTTTGTTTGTTGAGCAAGTTCTAGGCTGTGTACACACTAGAGTCATAACAAGGCACATTTGCCAGTGTTGCAAGAAATGTGTACGAGTTTTGAGTCACCCTCACAGAGTCTGATGTCACTGGTTAGATAAAATGTGATAGTTATGGCCATAGTGTAAACTTGCCTTAAAGCTGCATTTTTTATTTGCACTTTACAGCATGTGTAGTGGTCCTTTGCATATGCTTTTGTTTAGTGTACCAGAAATGAGCTGCAGTTATGTCTAGTGTGAGTGTGTGAACAGTCCTCAATTGATGTTAATTATCTGTCGTTGTTGTAACCGACTATTGCAGGTTGTTTTGACTACTTAATACTTTTTATCAGTGTGCAATAATGGCACTGGAGAGTACTGTTTATTTGAAGGAATGTGCAAACTTTTGTTTGCCATGTTCTGGGGCAGCTGAAATGTAATATGTTCCTAAACAGGTATCATGGCTGGTTTGGCATTCAAAGCAATTCATGCTGGACAAAAGAAAATGGTGTGCTTTGAATAGCGAGGTGTGTCAGTTCTACTGTGAACCCAGGAACTGATTATCATTAAATTTTTAAGGCACATAATGTGCTGATTAACATTTTTGTGGAAGCTTGCATGGCGTTTTTCCCAGTTAAAGCCTTTTCATTGCAGTGTTGCTTGTCCAAAGGGCATATGCCAAGCATCTTCTCATGGCGAGTCCTTTCTTGCCAACATGTTCGGTGTTTTACACCATGTGAGGTTTGTTAACCTGCTTAGCTTTGAAAGGCATTGGGTATAGGATGAGAAAAAGCATAGATGTCAAAGTAAATATTTCAATTGCTCTTCTGTGAGCGTTTCTGTCGAAACCAGCTTGTAACTGAGATATAGTGAACTGCATGGCCTGCCCTAGTGATGAAAGGAAAATGTAACTGACCAAGTGGGTTCATTTCTTTTCCTTGTTGCTGGAATTAGGCATGATGCTGACCATCTGGCCACTTGTATGCTAGTTATGGGCACACTGCTCCAGAAACAAAGGGAGCTGATTTGTTGTTGCTATAGAGCTTTCTGCCGCCAGATAAGTGAGCATACTGGTGTGCATTGTCTGGGAGATCAGTGACTACTTCCGTGCAGTGCCGAAAGCAGGCGTAAATAATCTGTTGAAAGGCAAGTTGTGCAGGTCACGTTGACACACTGCCTGTGGGAAGAATCGTGAGCAGACTGACTACCTGTTTCTGTGCTTTTTTTTCTTTGCCCATCGCATAACTGTTTGCTCAGCAGTGTCGCATGCCTTTCATCCCATGACTGGACTTCGTCCATGCTTTCCTTCAGGACTTCAGCTGTCTGTCCATTGAGGTCAACCTCGATAAGTCTTGAGTGGTTTGCTTGTGTGCTTTGTTGATACCTGCTGCTTATGATCTTTTTGTTTGAGTGCCAGTGTACTTGCTGCTCAGTGGTGAAAGCAGAGGTGATCTGTTGCTTGTGCGCCCCTGTTATTTTTCTTAAATGTATTTCAACGAATCGCTGTGTGACATTGATCAAAATTGGCATCTGCTACATGTTTATCAGGACGGCTGTGCTGTAAACGAAGCAGAATAAAGTGTACCTACAAATGTGCCACCTTCCTCTCAAGAGCCGTTAGCAACCCTGGTCCCATGTGCACGGAACACGTGCGTGACTATCATCATCACTAGTTTTCCTCAAGGTGCTGGAGTGTTCTGCAGGCATGCATGCTTGCGTAATTAATCTAGTCTGCAAGTTCACAAGGGAACACACATTGCTTGGATTGGGTGACACGTACATGGTTGATTGCTTCTTAGTGCTTATTTCACTGTAGAGTCCCTGCCGAGTCCGTAGGCTGTGAACTAGCTGGCCTTAGTTTGCCTTCTACCACCCTCATCCCAAACACTATACCCTTTCCCTATCACAATTTGTTGCTCATTTTCCCCCTTGTTTTCTTTTTTGCTGTGCCCTTGTGCTCCCTGTCGCCGAAGAAGCCGCAATTGTATTAGTATCACTAAAGTTTCATGTGACGTCACCAGCATTTTTTTTCGCAGGACGCTATGTGGCGCTCTGCAATTTCTGCGATGCGCACAGGCTGTGGACTGGCACTGGCTTTCATGCCAGCTCATGATAGGCCTGTGGCAAATGGAGAGGTATAGCAGACTGGGAGGCCTCCGTCCCGGTACGGCAAACGGCGCAGATTCAGCGCCGCTGTGCATGTGGTAAGATGTTTAATGTCGCTGTGCGCAGCGGTTTTGTAGTGCATATTGTGCACGCCGTACCGTTACAGAATTCCCAGTCTGCCATGCTATTCCTTGTGTTCCTCTTTCACTCAAATTGCGATGACATCTACTGTATCGTGCTGGGCAGCCCTACCCGTTCTCGGGACAAACTTCTATGGAGTTTGAATAGTGGTGTTTAGAACCATTACTTGTGGCAGCACGAACAGCAAAGACTGAATTGATCACACAGGTAGGGCTGAGCAGTATTGAAGATACATGTATATTAGGTACTATCTTACGAGACTCTTTGTGTATCTTGTATTTGTACCTTGATACACTCGTCAAGACGGGTATCAGTATCTGTAATTTTGATACATCAGTTGAGTCATCGTGCATCTCAAGATACAAGATGCACATGTCGCTAAACACTGGAAGGCGCCCAGAGTCATTAAAGGCTAGCAAATAACGGTAATTAAAAATTATTGTAAGTGATGGCAATTTTATGTGTGGTTATTCCACACATCAAGAGAAATAGAAACAATTCTCAACGCATGCCGTGCCAAAACCCCACTACGACTTTAATGACTGGAGCTCCCGGCCGCCTGTATTCATAAAACAGTGATGTGCTGTGCTAGTACGTTTAAAAACGACCAATAGGGGGTACTAAAACTAAAAGCAATATGTCATGTGCATGATCAATCAACTTTAAAAACGATGTATGGCAAGTTGTACTTTGTCCATCGCGAGCTTTGACTGATCTCGTATTATTACAAGTAAGAATAAATATAAAATTCTAATTTTTTGCTCACCAAGCTTTGTAGCAGTGGCGGGCATCACAATTTGTGTAATAATTGCCAATATATTGGGAAGTTTTAGAAATAGCGCACTCGAACCCCTGCTTACGTTCTTGAACTCCTTTGCGTTCCCAAACTTTGGGTGCGCAGAACCTAAAACTGCCTAATACACTTTACTAACGAATAACATATTACTCGTTGACATTTAATGCTATAGCGTTAAGGGCCCCGTATCGCAGAAAATCCGGTGTCGACGTCTGCGGCTGAGAAAATAATCCCGAGCCACCCCGACCACGCAGGCCCTTCGCTTGGCGCAGAGTTGTTAGTGAACTAATTGAATTTCTCAAAGTAAAATCCGCCAGAAAAATCGTAAAGTGTGACTTAACCACAACCTACAGACATGATGGCGTCGGATTGTAATTTGAATGTACAGGAAATGTTCATAATTCTGTTAGATGGAACTGAAACACAAACCCCTTTTTCCAGCATTTCTACCATACAACAGCGGCGCGCCCGGGTAGATTACTTGCAAAAACAGCATACGTACAGAAGGCGCTCGCCTCCTCGGCAGGTCAAACTGGGACTTAGTCTGTCTAATGCGTTTTGGACGCGTGCGCCTCGGGGCAACAGCAAGCAATTAATCAAATAAAAAAGGTCCTAGGGCCTGTAGGATTCGGGAGTCGTCGTCTCGGAGTCTGGCGTTCGAGTCGCTCTCTAGCCTACGCCGCCGGTGCGTCTCTAAGGGGTAGCTGGCCTATGTTACCGGGGCGTCACAAGGAGGCTAAGCGGGCCCACGCCGTCGTCCGAGCAGAGTTGACGAGGGTTGCTTCGTTCGTGAAGAGCCCGAGATCGAGAGGTAGGGTAAACAAAACAGGGGGTTTATTTACATGGGAGAGGCAAACTTATTTACAGAACAAGGGATCATCGTACTGGCCGGAGCACGGAGCGCAGTACGTTGTAGCATGTCAGCGCTACTGCATCTCAACTGACTACATCGTTCTGGGAGAGCACCATCGATGTAGTCGGCTCAGAGCAGAAGCGAGAGCACTCGCGGACAACTTTCTGTGGCAATGAAGGGAAAGCTACGGGCGCGTGGATGCTGCACATGTGTTACCGCGCCGAGTAGTCCGGCAGCGTTTGACAGTGCTTTTGGTTGCTCGCAACGGACGCTGAATCGACGCAGCTTTCACGTGCGACTGTTTCGCGTTTGCCCAGACGCGGAAGGGAAAAGCTGCAAAATAAGTAAACTTTTACGCTCAGTGGTGTGTTCTGTCTTATTTAGCTGTTGCTAATAAGCTGTTTATGTTTTCTCTTGCCCAGCCTAAACCAACGTGGATTAAAACGCGGGATTCTTTTCAGAAGCGCTCTCGCTCGTGCGCGCTTTGCCTATGTAGCTTTCCCTTCATTGCCACAGAATGTTGTCCGCGAGGCCAGGAAAACCTGCGGGCACGCCTTCCTCCAAACGGAGCATCGAAATATCGCCGAAGGTTCCTCCCTGAGGGCGAGGGTAACACATAATCTCTCCGATGCCTTTATTGCCCGAACACACTTGGAAAAGTAGCCTCGAACGCACACAACGGAGGGGGACGCTCGTAGACTGGAGGTGTCACGCTTGACCCTGTCTGGCGCGTCTTGGCTCCTATGATGGCCCAGCAATTAGCTGCTTCGTCTGTCGAACAGCTATGGCGGCTAGCAGCGACCATAACTAAACGGCGTAGAACGCACTTTCCCAAGAGTTTCTCGGGCCCAGCGTCAAGGTCGGCGACGAAGTGGCATCCAGCAACTGCATGGTGTCGCCGCTGGTCTTTCCTGTGAGACGTATTTTCAACTCCACGAGGCGATTCGTCGCAGGAAAGCAGGGGAGGTTGAAGGTCGCTGCCCCCGCTGGCCGTTCGTAATAGGCCTTCGCATTTTGATACAAGACGGCTTATATTGCCCCTGTAAAAATGTCTTCCCAGCAATGTATTTGTGTTTAGAAGTGAAGCAGACCTTAAGGGGATCGGTGTCTTCGTAAGCTGGCTTTCCCACGTGTGTTGCAGTGAAGCCTACTTATAAAGAAAGATGCGATGCGAACGGGGACCGATAACGCTATCGCGTTCCACTCTTTAAGGCGAAGCTTAAGCGTCCTCCAATTAAAAAAAAAAATATTTACTTTAGGGGACATTTATTTGCAGAATGCAGCACGACCTTGTACTAGATACTACGTAGCCCCACTTTTGTGAAGTAAGAACTGAAATTATGATCACCACAGTGCTGCAGCAGCAATTAATGCATGTCGCTACGGGTTCGAGTACTGCAGGCTTTGCGAACACATCTCCAGGCACTGCTAAGTCCCGGCCCAGGAGCCAGCCCCTAATGGAATTCGAGGCCTCAAAAGCAGGCGCTAAACCCGAGAAGCATTTCATCGCATTTCTTCACTGGCCGCGATAAGGCGCATGCAGCTGTGGCAGATATAGTGTGTACCATATTCTAGCACAGCCTTTGCAAGTGTCGCAGCGCGCCGCCTTGGTATTCGTAGTAACGCGATTAAAAAAAAAAAAAAAGGCTGTCAGCCCTTCCACTGGGGTGGAGATGGAAGACCAGCGAAGCTGTATATATGGTGGGAATTATGTATTTCCAATTATGACTGCTAAGATGTGATAGTGTAATTGGTTATTTGAACTATTAAAGAATGAGAAATATATATGATCCGGCGGTTTTCATTTATTTAGTGACCACAGGGACCATGGCCTTATGGTCGCTACGGTACACCGCCATAGGGTGTACGGCAAAGGTTGGCACGTTCTTCATAAACACGTCACCAACGCTGCGCGCTTTCGGTGCGAACGCGGGCAATACGCCGCCGCCGTCGACAACACTTGTGCGCGTTCGTGTGACCGCACGCAACCGCTGTCAAAACGCTGGCTAACTGACGGAACGGCTCAACGCCGTTGTCGACATTGTTAGTGGAGAGGCGGGCGAGAGCCCAGAGAGAGTCGGCGGCACAAGCCCCTCCATACACATTACACCGACTAGAGTGTACTAGAATACCATTGTCTAGTACACTCTACGCCGACCAAAAGCGGCGGTGGCACGTGGATGGAGGGGCTTTAGGCGGCAGAGGCCGGCAGGGCTGCGCGCATGCGCCGCAGTGGGGGAGCGGGCACGGACACGCATGGTCTAGGGCATAGATTTTCACACTATAGTGAGAAACTCTATGGTCTAGGGCACGGTTTAGAAGTATATTTCTAACACCGTGGTCTAGGGTGCCTCGATGTCCTCCTCGTCCACCGCGCCCCTTCCACTGGGAAGTCGCGTTTTCTCTCCGCCGTGCGTTCGCTCCCCGTGAAAGCGCACGTCCCTTGCCGTCGCGCGCTTTTACTCGCACATAAGTCTCGTTTGCTCTCCGCCGTGCGTTCGCTCTCCGTGAAAGCGCGCGTCCCTCGCCCTCGCGCGCTTTTACTCGCACATAAGTCGCGTTTGCTCTCCGCCGTGCGTTCGCTCTCCGTGAAAGCGCGCGTCCCTCGCCCTCGCGCGCTTTCGCTCGCACATACAGCATACGGCTAATGAGTTTGTTTTTTTCTATTGCCGGACGCGACCATCGAAGAGTGAGCCCTCAACTGCTTCGCTGTAATATGCTTGTTGGCAGACTATTCCGCGGCATCTGCAACGGATATGGTGAGCACGTCACAATCTGAAGTGATCTCTGGATACCGTGTGTGAGAACAATATGGCTGCCGCCGCGATTAACCAGCAGCGTGAGAGGCTCTAAAGGGTAACGCGGAGCGCGCTCTCGCGCATTACGTTGTTCTGTGACGCCAGTCGACTTTTACTATACTCTGCAGAGTCTGCACTACAGGTTGATTATTTTTAACCTATGGTCTTGGACATGGTAACTAACGGACTCATTTACCTCAGGATAAATGAATACTTCGACATGCTGACAAAACAGGAATAGTAGTTTCTGCGCTATTTTCACACGCTATGGATGAGCAATCGCCATAGGCAAATTTTCTCCGCGTTGTGAGACTCGATGCCCTCTCATCAAAAAAAAAGAAAGGAGTGCTGCAGTAACGCTAGTGTGGTTGCCGAATACGGGCGATCAGCGAGATCCGGAATTTTTTCGAGCCAATTTTCTCGAATTTTTTTCCCGAAGCTCCAAGCGCGGCTAATCATAATCGGCATGCTGTCTTCGCTGGAATATCACCTATTGTTTCTTCGTATGATGGGAACGAGGCAAGCAAGATGCGCGTTTTGCAAGACCACTATCAGCGGCACGCACTGCCCTGCTTCGAACAATTTTCACCTAAGGTTACGTGCACTTGGAACATTTGTGAGTATCATGCACGCCTTTGTCATTGAGGCGTCGTTATTGTGCATAATAAAAACATACTACTGCCAAAAGAAACCACAAAAACGCGAATGTATTGTTTGAAGTAAAAATTATTTGCTCCCCCCCCCCTCCACACACACACACACACACACACACACACACACACACACACACACACACACACACACACACACACACACACACCACACACACACACACACACACACACACACACACACACACACACACACAACACACACACACACACACACACACACACACACACACACACACACACACACACACACACACACACACACACACACACACACACACACACACACACACACACACACACACACACACACACACACACACACACACACACACACACACACACACACACACACACACACTTTTGGGTGTTTTCTTGCCGAGTAGGCAATTTAATTGGGCCACAGTGTATGTGCTATTGGGTTTGTGGCAGTGGTTGTATGACACTGGGCGAAGGGCAGGGAAGCGCAGTTCGAGGACGGCAGAAAATTACGTGGGGTGATGAAATTGAGAAATTTGCAGGTGCAAGTTGGAATCGGCTAGCGCAAGACAGGCGTAATTGGAGATTGCCGGGCGAGGCCTTCGTCCTGCAGCGGACATAAAAATTTGCTGATGATGTGCCCGAATAGATAAGGTCCACTGAGCACGTGCACACTGAAGATGTGTCCGAATAGACAGCTCGGGTCACTGGGTGCACGGGTGCAGCATAGGCTGTGTGCACGAATTGACAAGCAGGACAAGAGGTAAGCAGTAAAGACTGCAGGGAAGTGAAGATGATGTCGGCAACAACAACACCCGAGTATGTATACGGTGAAAAAGGGGAAGTAAACAAGAGCGTGCAGTGGGCAAGTGTTGGACTGCGCGCTCGCTGCTGTCATCCGGAATGTCTGGGCCTCTCGGTCCGCCAGTGGTTCTAATTTGCTGCACGCATCAAAAGAAAGGGTGCATCAAAGAAAGGGGTCGGGCCTGTAAGTGTCATTGGGCGTGAATGGCCGGGCATGACAGGCAGCAAGATATACAGACAGACAGATAAAGAACTTTATTATCTGGTCGCAGTACTAGATACTGCGACCAGATAGTAGTGGGATAGATATGAGCGTGCCCTTTGAAAAGGGGTAACGTTCGTCACTTTTACCTGTAAACATTATAATTAAATGAAATGTGTCAATGAGAAATGTCATTGGGCGTGAATGGCGGGGCCTGACAGGCAGCAAGATACAGACAGACAGACAAAGAACTTTATTGAGGCAGCAAGATACTGCGACCAGATACTGCGACCAACGTGTTTCCGCCGTAGTGGGATAGATATGAGCGTGCCCTTTGAAAAGGGGTAACGTTCGTCACTTTACCTGTAAACATTATAATTAGATGAAATGTGTCAATGAGAAATGTCATTGGGCGTGAATGGCGGGGCCTGACAGGCAGCAAGATACAGACAGACAGACAAAGAACTTTATTGAGGCAGCAAGATACTGCGACCAGATACTGCGACCAACGTGTTTCCGCCGTAGTGGGATAGATATGAGCGTGCCCTTTGAAAAGGGGTAACGTTCGTCACTTTTACCTGTAAACATTATAATTAGATGAAATGTGTCAATGAGAAATGTCATTGGGCGTGAATGGCGGGGCCTGACAGGCAGCAAGATACAGACAGACAGACAAAGAACTTTATTGAGGCAGCAAGATACTGCGACCAGATACTGCGACCAACGTGTTTCCGCCGTAGTGGGATAGATATGAGCGTGCCCTTTGAAAAGGGGTAACGTTCGTCACTTTTACCTGTAAACATTATAATTAGATGAAATGTGTCAATGAGAAATGTCATTGGGCGTGAATGGCGGGGCCTGACAGGCAGCAAGATACAGACAGACAGACAAAGAACTTTATTGAGGCAGCAAGATACTGCGACCAGATACTGCGACCAGCGTGTTTCCGCCGTAGTGGGATAGATATGAGCGTGCCCTTTGAAAAGGGGTAACGTTCGTCACTTTTACCTGTAAACATTATAATTAGATGAAATGTGTCAATGAGAAATGTCATTGGGCGTGAATGGCGGGGCCTGACAGGCAGCAAGATACAGACAGACAGACAAAGAACTTTATTGAGGCAGCAAGATACTGCGACCAGATACTGCGACCAACGTGTTTCCGCCGTAGTGGGATAGATATGAGCGTGCCCTTTGAAAAGGGGTAACGTTCGTCACTTTTACCTGTAAACATTATAATTAGATGAAATGTGTCAATGAGAAATGTCATTGGGCGTGAATGGCGGGGCCTGACAGGCAGCAAAATACAGACAGACAGACAATGAACTTTATTGAGGCAGCAAGATACTGCGACCAGATACTGCGACCAACGTGTTTCCGCCGTAGTGGGATATGAGCGTGCCCTTTGAAAAGGGGTAACGCTCGTCACTTTTACCTCTAAATATTATAATTAGATGAAATGTGTCAATGAGAAAATTGTAGAGCAACATGGAAAACTCCCGATACAGCTTTCTGTTGCTCAATACGTGCTACCTAAAAAGTGTTTTTCCGAACGTGAAAGAAGCTCGTGCATACGCGCAAAGTGCCTCGAGCGGCCAGTCGCGCGCCAATTTTGCGTGTATTCGCGGGCTTCTTTCACGCTCGGAAAAACACTTTTTAGGTAGCACGTATTGAGCAACAGAAAGCTGTATCGGGAGTTTTTCATGTCGCTCTACAATTTTGTTATTGACACTTTTCATCTAACTATAATAATTGAGAAGTTCATTTAATTAGGTGGAATGCAAAAAGTAATCCGAGTATCTCCAAACGACGGCAGACAACATTACGTTGGTTCTGTCCAGCTATATGCGGTATTTGCACTCTTTAAATCTTTGCGCATGATAGTTGGGACACTCTGTATACTATATTTACATCGCCGCTTTCTCCATTGCGTCTATAATCCAGTATGCTGTTCTCGCCTCTGGAACTTTACGTTTTGTGCTATTTTCCTTATCAATGTCTCTGCCGTTAACATTTACCGGTTAGTTTCTTTGTTCTTTTTCACCACTGTGAATCGACGTTTTTACTGTATAGACAAAAGTTTCTTATATACAATATTACCTAGAGGGAAATCCGGCGCCACCGTCTATGCGAGGTTTCTAACGTATACCGGTGGTGTACCATCTTGGGAACACCGCGATGTAGGTGTGTGAGGCTTTGTATAGAACATGGCTGGGCCTAAAACGTGGTCATGGCTGCACAGATAAAGCTATCTAAAAGTATGTTTAAAAGATGGCGACCACGACGTGTTCGCGACTCCGCAGTCACTTCTGGCGCGTGCAGTCAGCTAAAGCATAGCCTTCGAGATGAGTTTCTTTTACGGAGAGGGAGCCGTCGCTGCGGTGTCGACTTGGGCACCACCTGTAAAATGTTGATAAAACAATTGGTTATTTCGCCCGAACGAAACGTTGACAGCAATAGCAAATAAGGTTTAGCACTGCGCTTAAACCTCTCGGAGGGTGGTCTAACTGTACGTGGATGCGACATGTTGGCGCGACGCAGCACGTAAGGCAACTGCTGCTGTGCAGAATTAAGGAACATCACCCTGGCAGCCACCAGGCGTCTCACAACGCCGTGCATAAGTGCCTTACGCTGCCGTGATGAGCGCCGCCAGTCTCATCTCGATTGCGTGACGTCGCTATCCAGGCGCGCCATTTATGCGTCTTGACTTTCCGTGAGCGATGCCGATTCGAAGCCACCACATCCCGGTACTCCCATGCATTAGAGTGTGCCGTGCATTCAACAGCGACACAGCGGCAGTTTTCCCTCTAGGTAATGTTGTAAGAGACTTGTCTATATGTATGGTACCTAAAAATTCAGTGGCTATTAAGCGGTAAACGTTAGAGAAATGCGTGAGCATTACGCCGCACTTGTTCGAGGTCCCGGATCCATGATTTAAACCGTGTTAACCAGGTTTTGAAGTGTTGTTCAGGGGCTCATTCGACGCATGTCCTGCCTCTTCGAGGAGCGCAACATGACGGTGGTTCGGAGCAGACCACCGTGACGTCACCGGCTTCCCACACATGCACTTCTTTCCACTTTGGCCCTCCTTATGCTAACCCATTAATACCTTAACCGTGACAGATGGTGCCACCATTCTGTTGGTTGCAATTGAATAGAAAAGTTGTTTATGTGGCGTCGTCCACTTTGGATTTAATGTCTATGGAACCGGTAAGTAATGGCCCCTAGACGTAGTATTTATGCTAAACGTTATGCAAAATGATACATCTGTGCAAAATTTGAGCAGAGATGATGTAGCGGTTTAGTTTGAATCAAATGTACATACATCTGGTGCTCCCATTTACGCAACACTCGCGGCAAGCTTTGCACGTGAGCAGGCTGAACAGGCCCGTAAAGAAAAATTGAACAGGAATTGCAGGAAGAAAAGGTGGCTCGACATTTCCTCCTGACCTTTACAGTGTTGTCCTTGCAATATGGCTTAAAACTTCGGTAAAACTTACAAAAATATCACATGGGAGTTGTTCTGTCGCCTGCATGGCTCTTAACGAAGCCCACGCATCTACATCGATTACTATTGACCTGTGGTGGGTGCATTTATGCGTGTGTGGGTCTTCCAGGTTTTCGGCGTGCCTTAACCTTCAGTGCTGCTAAACGCGGTGCCCAATTGCTTGTGCAAGTTGCATATATATATATATATATATATATATATATATATATATATATATATATATAGTAACGTGGCAAAGAGGAGCTAGAAGAGGAGGAGAACTAAGAACTCAGCAGCAGCCACGGCTACATTTCTGTGGCGACATCGTGGCGACCTCTCATTCATTCTGGTCTTCACCTGTGAATAAACATCGGTCATCCGTAACAGTTTTTGGTGGAGGGGCTGGGAAGGAGGGAAGAACAAGAGCGATTTTACTGGCCTCACATGCGTCAAACAACAAAGCAATATGTGGCTAGTTGTGACCAATATTGCCAACGGCGGAAACGACCTTCAACCGCCCCACCAGGTCTTCTGCAGCCGTTGATTCCCCCTCACGCACCTTTTGAGCAAGTTGGCGTGTACCTCCTGGGCCCATTCCCATGGTCATCGGATAACAATCGATGGATCATCGTTTGTGTAGACCACCTTACACGCTATACACAGAGACCGCAGCAGTGCCGTCATCTACCGCTGTTTGCGTCGCAGCTTTCTTGTTGCATTATGTCGTCCTACGCCATGGCCCACCTCGCGTGATCATCAGTGATCGCGGTCGTCAATTCGTGGCCGACGCTGTTGAAGAGCTGCTTCGGCTATGTGGAACAGAATTTCGTCACTCAACGCCGTACCGTCCGCAAACCAACGGTTTTGTTGAACGCACGAATCGAACTTTGACTAACATGCTATCCATGTATGTGTCCTCTAACCACAAGAACTGGGATGATGTGTTGCCATTCATAACATACGCCTACAACACTGCGAAGCATGGGACAACGAATTACAGCCCTTTCTATCTGCTTTAACGCTCGATTGCCGCGGATCTTCCTCGACACAATTCTGCCGTTTTCTCTGGACGCTGAGGATTCCGTCGCCAAGACACTTTGTCTCGCCGAGGAAGTCCGCCGAATAGCCCGCTTCCCTACATTGGCATCGCAAAACCGCTCGAAGGATCGGTACGATAGATCCCATCAAGCCATTTATTTTGAAAAAAGGTGACCTAGTGCTGCTATGGACCCCACAACGCAAGCGTGGCTTGTGCAGCACGCTCTTGTCACATTATGTGGGCCCGTTCGTTGTTTTAGATCGCCCGAGCGACCTTACTTACGTGGTTGCACGGGTTTTGTCTACAGATAGGCGTTCCAAGAAAACCCAGCTGGCTCATGTTGCCCGCCTTAAGCGCTACTACCCCGCCGACGAACAGTGACTCTCCCAGAGGGCTTCGTCTGCGAAAGGGGGATTGTAACGTGGCAAAGAGGAGATAGAAGAGGAGGAGAACGAAAAACTCAGAAGCAGCCACGGCTATAATATATATATATATATATATATATAAAGCGTATGTCGCATCCTGTCGACAAATTTATACTAAAACTGCTTTGTACTAATTATATAGTCGATGGTAAGTATGCAGCAATCTGGCGAGCTACTACGACGGACTCGCACTCGCTTTCAGGATACATCACGTTTGTCATTACATTCAGAGCAACGGTACCAGTTTTAAAACTGTGGTCATAAAGCCACCTTGGACATCTCAGTCACTGAATTTTACTCTTGATATAGGCGGCATGCACAAGAAAGCTGACTTGGCGCATCTTGTACTTCGGCATTTGTTTACAAGACCATAAACAGTGGGAGATTACAAATATATACGGACAGCTCCTGTGCGGAGGGATATTCAGCCTCTGCATAGTTCGTCCCGGAACTTCGTCAACGGCGAACGCACGAACTGTTGCATCGATCTTCGGCGACATCGGAATTCCACGTCATTTTGAAGCGGTAAACTTTACCTGAAACAACAGAAGCTTGACATATAGGATCATTCTTGTGGACAGCCAATCGGTGCTTGGAAACATCATGAATGCATGGGCAGCCTACGGAAACGGAGAAATAGCTCGCGGTATTGCAGCAGTGGAAAATGTGCCAGCGCAGGTCCACAATATAGTATTTCAATGCGCGCCCAGCCACGTCGGATTACACGTCAATGGGAACACAAGCCGGTGGACACGCCAAAAAGGTCCTGAGCGAAAGAAGTCATTGTGCGATTCCGCTAAGGTCGGTTTTTCTTTCTGGGGTTTTACGTGCCAAAAGCAGTGCTGATTATGAGGCACGCCGTAGTGGAGGTCTCCGGATTAATTTTGACCACCTGAGGTTTTTGCATTTCGCCTCCATCGAAATGCGGCCGCCGCGGCCGGGATTCGATCCCGCGATCACGTGCTCAGCAGCGCAACGCCTTAGCTGACTGAGCCACCGTGGCGGGTTTTTAGGTTGGTATCCACAATATGATAAGACAAGCGACTTCCCGCTGTCCTATCGACGGAGATACGGCGAAACATTCACCGTTACATGAAGTTGATCCACACGGGCAATTCAACATAGCAGCAGAACTTCCTCGACTCATGGAGACAATAACTCACAGGCTTTGACTGGAAGTGACATTTACAAGTTGTATTCTGCACAGGTTATGCGGCTCCAATTTCGAGTTGGTGGTGTGGCTCAACCGACAATGAGGTATAGGCCATGAATCGGGTGGTAGTGGAAAAACGAACGAAACATATATTTTGTTAAAAAAGAGGAGATATTAAAAGGAAGGTAATAGTGTATATTAATAATCATTAGTAAGGAGTGTACTTTTCTGAACTTTGTTTTACACTTACAGGAATTGTACATTACGAAGAAATGCTATTAACAGTGTTAGTCATTTATGACGAGATATATTTGTTTCACGTATAAATTTAAATATGGCATCGCATACGTTCCTGTTGCAGAAACTTATAGTGCTGACGCCCCTAGGGAGATCAGCAAGGGGAATGTGAGGTCCAGCCCATGCTAAGAGGATTAAGCAAAATTTATCTCAATGCTCTAAAGGCCCAGAGGGCATTTTATAGGAAGGGGGGGGGGGGTTAATATACAATCGGAGGATACAAAAAATTTATAAAAGTTACAAAGTAGCAAGTAAGTCAGTGTCAGTAAACATTTACAATAAAAATGAAGCATTTACAAATCAATATAGCAGAGTACTAGGATTACCATCTCATAGTCAAAGGATATATTACTATCAAAAATACCAATTTCACGCAAAAAAATGGGACCAAGGTCGCTGAATGTCAACTTGATCGAGATATATCGGCAATTCTATCTTAAAGGAGAAAAAAATTCAGTAAGCGTAACTGTTCGCTCCGGTGAATCATTCCACCCACGTAATGACAAAACTGTGATGCGCCGGAAGAATAGTCCCATTTGCAAAAAAAAAAAAAAAAAAAAATTACCAGCCCTTTTCCTGTCGAGAAAATGGGGGTATGTCATGGTACTAAAACAAACTTAATAATAAATATTAAGTGTATACATCGAGGGAAGGAAACGTACAATGCAACGGAAGGAAAAGTTGCACGAAAGTGAAACAAAAGTAGAAGGAAAGGGAACTAAAAGTAGTAGGAAAGGGAAGGCAAAGGAGTAGGACACGACAACCTTTGCTTACCCCCATTTTCTCTACAGGGGTAGGGCTGGTGATTTTCTTTTTTTTTCTCTCACTATATATCTCTCTTTCCATCTCTCTCTTTCTCTCTCTCTCCCTCCCTCTTTCTTTCTCTCTTTTTTCTTCCATCTCTCTCTCATTTTCTTTCTCTCTTTCTCTCTCTCTTTCTTTTTTGTCCCTGGCATGTGCCATTGAGCTTGGACCCTTTCTGCACTGTCGCCAGGATCGGCCCACTTTTCAGCGTGACATCACCACCACCACCGCCGCCGAAACTTGTAAGCTTCGCTTAAAACTGTATTGCTGCAATGCTTCAAGTGAAAAGAACGACAAACGAGTTATCTTGCGTCGTGTGTCAAGATGAGAAAGATTAAGTCTTTGCTTCAACATTGATATGCTTCGATAAAGTATGTCATAACATGAACCTGGCCATGGCTTGTTCTGCACAGATTTAAGCCGGCTTGTGAGGTCAGCGCTATTTGAGTGTCGTATTATTGAAGCGATTTTGTGAGCTTCCAGAAATCTTTTTTGGAATTCTAGAGCTACAACATTTTAAGAAGAAATGTTCCATGGTACAGGCTCACTGCAATAATAACATTGAGAGGAAGGAGCCAAACCACACCTGTGTGGATACTAATCAATGGTATCCGGCAAGTTCACAGGCGGTCCATACAACTTAGGCAACAGCGGCACACCACAAGGTTCGGTACTGTCTCCACTCCTCTTTAACAATTGCCATGCACAGGCTCTCGGAGGAATTGGCTAAAATCCCGAGCTGGGGGCACGTCATATACGCTGACGATATCACAGTGTGGGTTCCCAGGGGGTCACTCGCTGCACTAGAGCAGACAATATACAGGCAGCCGTAGACACCACAGAATCCTTCCTTAAGGGCACCGGACTCAGGCTATCACCTAGTAAATCTAAGCTGCTGCTCTTTAGACAGGGGAGACAGGGTGTTAGGAACCTTGCGCCTTTAGAAACTCTGCCAATTAAAATCACAGACAACACAGGACGGGTCATACCCAAAGTAGACACAATTGAAATTCTGGGTCTTCTCATTGATGCAAGGAGCTGTAATGCTACGGCTCTAAACCGTCTCACAGGGCAGGCCAACAGTACTTTAAGGCTCCTGGGCAGGGTCTCAAATCGAAATGCAGGTCTCAAGAAGGACAATCTCATCAGAGCATATCAGGCATTCTTCATCATGCAGTCATGTCACGTACGTTCTGAACTGGGGGAAAGGAGAGAAGGCTAAGCTAAATACACTTATACGCTCCGGACTCAAAAGGGCTCTCGGACTCCCGCATGGAACGAGTACTGAACTCCTCGACAAGGTAGGACTTCATAACACTATAGATGAGCTCATTGAGGGGCATTTTATGTCACGAATTGCAGGACTATCCAACACTAAGTCAGGACGCAAAATTCTAGATGAAGTCGGAATTCTGCATCGAGGAGGAGACGTCTCTAAGTTGAAACTACTCAAGGAGGTGGAGACACAATTACTTGTGGACCCCTTACCTAGAAATATTCATCCTGTCCACAACAAGGGCAGAAGGGACGCCAGGGCCAAATGCATTCTGGGTAAACTGCACCAACAACAAAGTTCCGCTCTTTTTGCCGATGCAACTAGTTATGGATCGGGCAACCGCTACGCTATTGCCGTGGTCGATGAGAACGGTAAATTAATAAGCGCAGCGTCACTAAGAATGAGCTCAATTCATACCGCCGAAGAAGCAAGCGTAGCACTTGCACTTACAATGAGGAGAAGCTCCACGATTTTCTCCGATTCCCGTACAGCTATAAGGAACTACTCAGCCGGCTTCGCCTCAATGGAAGCACACAAGTTACTTATAGACAGTATCAATACTCATAATTACGAGCAACTAGATAGCTCACACCTAGTCTAGTCACTCAGTCAGCCCCAATGGCTGCAATCCTAACGAGCAAGCTCACTCGGCTGTGCGAGATCTCGCAAGCCGCGCATCAGATCAGGAACTGCTCCGGGATGACTGCGGCTCCTACAAAGACCCACTTAGTACTTTTCACGAGATCACCTCACACTTTAGGGACGGCAGGAAGTTTTTTTCTTCCCCCACCCCCCATCAGAAGCTCGACCGAGCTCAGGCAGTCACATTAAGAATGATTCAAACTAAATCTTATCCCACACCTTTTGTGTTTAACAAAATCGACCAGGATTTTCCCGCGGAATGTAAAAGTTGTGGACACACTCCGTGTCTATTTGATCATATAGACACGGATCACGCCCGGGAGTTTTGTTTTGCGTGTTCCATGAGTGCTTTGACATTGCAATCCAACTGCTTATGCTGTCCGGGGATGTTGAGCTCAACCATGGGCCTAGCACGAGAACCGAAACCCAACTGCAGGGCTCTTTGCTTGATTCCCAGTCTAAGCAATTTGATTATATGTTCGCGATGTTACAAACTGTAAACACGCGAACAAAAAAAAAAAAATGAAAAAGGATCAGATGGATTTAATCAAGTCTGTTGATGACCTTAAAAAAAAACACAGGCGCATTTTCAGGAACATCTGACAGAGATGACAAAAGAATAAAGGAGGTTGAATGTAAAACGGTCGCTCTTCAGGAATTCGAAGAGCAGGCACAGCGCATTCGCCAGACGATTAATTAAATTAATGGTGAAAACGTTCAACTGCGCTCTAAGCAAGCTGAGCTTGAAGACATGCAACGGCGAGACAACCTTCTTTTCTACGGCCTATCCGACACCCAGCCAGAGTCCTGGGCTCAGTCAGAGGAAAAGCTGACCAATGTGCTTTCATCCTGCTTGAAAATGTCGCCCTCTGAAATACTGATCGAGAGAGCACACATACTCGGCGGGTATAATTCGAACAAGTGCAGGCCAATTATTGTCAAATTCTCTTCTTTCAAACTGAAACAGCAAATACTCCTCAATAACTCTAAGCTGAAGGAAGAAAATATTTCCGTTAGTGATGACTATTCACCCGCTACTCGTCTGGCTAGGAAGAAACTGGTCGAATTCGGCAAAAGCCAACGCTTAACCTTCAAGCTTCGTTTCAACAAGCTGTACATAAATAAGAAGTGCTACACCTACAATCCCGCTGATGATTGCGTACGTGAAATTTCTAGCACCTTAGTGCCATCGGCTGATTCTTCTGATTCCGTGCACAATGCCTCCGCGCCAGCCGCCACTGAATAGCACTGCGCGAAGGGCAGTGGACCAAAGTTACCAGTCATTAACGAACTTTCACTGTTATTCACAAATATCCGAAGCATTCTTCCAAAACGTGACGATCTTTGCTCGGCTATCGATGCTTCTGACGCCGACATAAACCTGGTTATCTGCAAAGATTGATAGCTGCGAATTGTTCGATTGTAAAAAAAAAACACTTCAACATTTACCGGTGTGACAGGGGTGCTCGGTGTGGCGGAGGCATGCTTATAGCAGTCGCTGATACTGTTTTGTCTTTTGCTATCCATATTACTAACGCTTTAGAACTTGTTTTGGTTGAAATTCAAACGTGCTCTAAGAAATTGATATTGGGCGTTTGTTATCGTCCGCCGTCCTGTTCACCCACCTTTGCTGACGACCTTCATGATGTCATTCATATGATTACTTTGCGGTATCCCAATAGCCCTTTTCTTTTACTAGGTGACTTTAATTTCCATAATATAGTATGGTCCAATGTGCGTTCCTATTGTCATCCTTTTTCCAGTGAAGGCGACAGATTTCTGAATTTGTGCAATGATTTCAACTTGTCGCAGCTTGTAATGCAGGCCACTCGAATTACGTATACTACTTCTAACATCCTGGATTTAGTGCTCACCACTACGCCTGATCTTTTCCATCCTATATCGTACTTACCGGGACTGAGCGATCACTTACTGCTTCATTTTTCTTTGAGCTGCACCGTGCCTCACCAGAGTAACCACAAAAAAAAAATATATCCGTGACTATAAACACGCTGATTATGATGCTATTAACCATGAGCTTTCTTCATTTTTAGATGTTTACTTGCCCAACTTTCATGATCGCTCCGTGAATACTAACTGGAATTTATTCAAAGAAAAAGTTGCATAGCTCATCGAGAAATACGTTCCACGTAGAGTCATCTCGACAAACTCGCAATCGCCATGGTTCAGTCAGTCGTTAAAGAGGCTCTGTGATAAGAAAAAAAAAAACGAATTTTTCGATCTGCAAAACTAACCGGTACTCAAGAAAGTTGGACGACGTATGAGGCTGTGGCTACCGAATACAAAAACGCTCTTAAGCACGCCAAGGATTCATTTTTCAATACTACATTACCATCTCTTTTAATTAGTAACCCTAGGCAATTTTGGAGCGTAGTTAACAAAATAGATAATTCAGCTATCACCCTTAAAGACTCAAGCGATCAACGAATCCCACTTGATCAGTGCGCAAGTGTTCTGAACTCTGTATTTGTTTCTGCTTTTTCCAAAACTGTGTGTTCCGTAACCCCTACCTATCCCAGTAATGATTTTTTACCAATGGACCCTATTGTCTTTGATATTGCTGGTATAGAAAAAATAATAGATAAACTAAAAGTTTCTTCATCATGTGGCATTGATAATATAAATTCCAAGTTTTTAATCACCTCAAAAGTATACTGTGCTATAATACTTTCTGATCTATTCCAGCAATCTCTTGAGACAGCCTGCATTCCGGAAGACTGGAAGGTCGCGAGGGTGATTCCTTTGCACAAGTCTGGGGATAGCCATTCGCCACTTAATTATCGACCCATTTCACTTGCGTGCATTCTATGTAAAATTATGGAACATGTCATTTACTCTCACCTTGCATCATTCCTACAGTCAAACGCCTTGTTTACAGATCACCAGCATGGGTTTCGCAAGTCATTTTCCTGTGAAACTCAACTTATCTCGTTTACACATGACCTAAATTCTATCTTTGACAGGGGTTCCATTGTTGACTGTATATTCCTAGATTTTTCAAAAGCGTTTGACAAGGTTTCTTATCAATTGCTCTTTTTGAAACTAAGTAAACTTAACCTTGATCCTAACGTTCTTCAATGGCTGCGCTCTTTCCTCACCGATCGTTCACAATTTGTCACAGCTAATAACACTTCATCCTTCACTTCTGCAGTTGAATCGGGCGTTCCACAAGGCTCTGTGCTGGGACCATTGCTTTTTCTCATCTATATCAACGACTTTTTGCAGACGACTGCGTCATATACCGCGAAATTAACAGTGACTCGGATGTAGGTCTTCTTCAGTCCGATATCAACCACGCTCTCGACTGGGCTAACATGTGGAACATGGAACTAAACACTAACAAATGCAAGTACATGCGTGTTTCTCGCCGTAATACCACACTGCCTTCATATCTTCTCAATACTAGTAACCTTGAATCTGTGTCTTGCTACAAATATCTAGGCGTATTTATTTCTTCTAATCTTTCTTGGCAGTTGCATGTTGACCATATAACCAACAACGCTAATCGCATGCTGGGCTACATACGCCGCAATTTTTATCTTTCTTCTAGTTCAGTAAAATTACTTCTTTACAAATCGTTAGTTCGTACTAAACTGGAATATGCTGCATTTGTCTGGGACCCCAGTCAAGAGACGCTCATCTATCAACTTGAATCTGTCCAGAACTGGGCGGCTCGCTTTATTCTTTCCAATTATCACCGTAACTCCAACGTCACTACTATGAAAACAAGCTTATCGTTACCTTTGCTATCACAACGTAGGAAAATATTCCGTCTTTGCCTATTCCATATGATATATCACGACAACCCCATTCTTAAGAATAAATTGATAACCCCCTCCTGTTACGTTCCAGCGTGCATCGACCATCGTCATAAGGTTGGCATTCTGTCATGCCACACCAACCATTTTTTTCAATTCATTCATCCCCAGTACGTCAGCAAGTTGGAATCACCTTCCCCGATCCGTCGTCGAAATATCTGATAACGCCAGTTCAAAGCTGCTTTAACAAACCTGCTGTTATCATAAACATAATTGTAGCATTGTCAGCTTTTTAATTTTTTCTTCGCAATTTTTTTACCACACCAATCTTTTTAAAACGGGCGTTCTTTGTTTTGTAGGCACATATTACTGCTTCGAGCGTCATGTATTTCGTTTTATTTCTTTGTTGCAAAATATTTATTTATGCTTTGTTTGTTCAGCTGGTTTTCTCTCCTTGTGCTGTGCGCTATTTATTGTTAATCTCCTGTATTGTATTGATGTAACTTTATTTTTTAACACGAAAGTGTTTTATGCCGGGGTCCACCAAGACTTCACTGACGTATTTCCGTCACGGAAATACGTCATAGAACATAATACAAAGAAAGAAACCAGAAGAAAAATTTCCACAAACATGCAAAATTTGGGAATCGAACCCACGACCTCTCGGTCCGCGACGATAGATCGCCGAGCGTTTAACCCATTGCGCCACAAACGCCTTTGCAGAGAGCTACACAGACGCGCCTTATATATCTAACACTCCTCCGTGTACCCGCGCTCTTGTTCGGGGCGGTGCCGCCGCCTACGAGCAGAAAAGAGAAGTACTGCATTATGACACTAACGCGCACCGACAGTGAACGCTTCGGTGGTCTCACCACTACGACGCCTCGATGCCAGCATTCGAAGGGACGCTGGCATCAAGAAGCACTACCAACGCCACCTAGGTGGCGTTGGTAGTGGCGTTCACCGTACTCAGCACAGCGCAGCGTGGCCTCCGCAATTAGCTCTGAAAATGTTTCTGAAGTTGATCGCGGAGGCTGCAATTACGACGCGCTGTACGCGCTGATTTGACTCGGTGACGATTCAGTTACGTGCTTTGTCTTGCGCGTTGTATTAGTGTGTCAGTTACGTGCTTCGTCTTTCGCGTTGTGCTAGCGTGTGCAGCGTAGTGCAGCTTCCATATGCACGACGGTTGCTCATGGTCATCGACGTTGGTAGTCGTGATGGAGGAGACGTGCCACCAGGCGTCAGCGTGGGTGCATCAACGCCTAAGGGCGCTTTAGCCACAAAACACCAATAGACATTATATATCAATGTGCAATAAACATTACACTACTTCTGTGAAGACACGTTTCACTTTCGTGTTCTATACCGATTCCTATATAAGAGGGATCAACCACATTTTTTCTTTTTCTTTTTCCCCCGTGAACCTCAATTATGCTAAGTTTTATATAAGTTTACTGCTGTTTCTTGTTTCCCACTTCTTCGAATGTAACCCACTCCCCTCTGTGATGCCCTCGGGCCCTGAGGGTACTGAAATAAATAAATAAATAAATAAATAAATAAATAAATAAATAAATAAATAAATAAATAAATAAATAAATAAATAAATAAATAAATAAATAAATATGTTTTGGCTGTGCCCCAACCAAAGGGCTTAGGACCTCAACAGTGAGGAGGACTGGAGTCGACGCGTATCCAGCGAAGTCCTCCAAGATCAACTCCTGGCCGTCCGGAGAGCTCACGACATCGGGAAAGCCTTTGGCCTACCGGTGCCTACGTGGGCGGAGCCACCGACTTAGCCTGGGGGCTAAGTCGGTGGCTGTTCGGTGCCCTCGGGCCCTGGTTTCTCTGGACCAAAATAATGTTCTTGCCATGCCATGCCATGCATGATGGGTTACAAACGGTCAGGTCACTGGTAGGCACAATGTCCCTATGCTATCATGATTCCCTTTATGTTGCGTGGAGGTACAGAAAACCGCAAAAGTTTATGGACTGTGGGATCGTAAAAAAATTCTTTCTGGGGAAACTTTTTCTGGTAGCCTCCCATTGTACCGGTTATGAGATAAAACGCAATACTTGCAGGCCAATTTGAGAATCGGAGAGGACAAGCCACTTTAGCTTGTTTAAGTGCGACTGAGTTACGCATCGTTTCTCATATTTGCTGTTTTCCTGTGAGCTGAGTATGGAAAACTGTAGTTATCCGGAGGGCGCCAGTGGGTTTCCAACAAATACCGCTTAGTGCAGTCATTGATTTGTCCGCGAAAAATATTTCCGATGTCGCATTGAGCTGGCGCTAACAATGTGACGGACGTCCTCGGGCACGAGCTCGAGAATATGACGTCCAATCCTTCGATCTTATATTCACTATTTTGGTTACATGCGGTTACATGCCGGGTGCAAACATTCGCCTTGAAGAGGTAAGGGTATGCTAGGTGAGGCGCCGACCCGGGACGAACGCAGATGTTCGTGTTTTTCTCATCCAGTGGCAGCGGTGGGAAGATTGCTGATGAGGTGGTTTGTTCGGTGCCTCCGACTGCAAGTTGTAGGGCTATCTTGGGAGGAGGAGTGAACAATTTATTAATCTTTTGCAAACTTGATCGCTTCATTCTTAAGAGAAAACTTAAGGGCTGCAAACAAACAAAACATGGTTGTCGAATATACTGTCGGTGTGTAATCACAAGCCGTCGCGAGCTTCGTCTGTTAAAATGCATGTCACTCGACCGCACGAGCACTCGTGACTGTGAAGCACCAAAAATAATGGAGCACGTTTGTCTCAACTAAGGTACACATTACCGGTGCCGTAACACACATAGCGTTTGTATTTCATGCACTTTAAACAAGCACAAGTTACAAAGGTGACAAAAATATACACAACACCAACGCACCAGTGGCTATGGTGTTGGGCGTCTGTTTATGTTCGCGCGTGCCTTCCTCAGGCTGCCGTCCACGTCACCGACATACTGACCAGCTCCGTCGAGTGCGTGGCAGTTACTGTGCGCGTTGGCGGGACCGACACCTGTGTCGCCAGTGTGTATGTGCAGCCAGTGCGCCAGTGGGATACCTCCTTCGTTGTGAGCCTCGCGGCGCGTGTTGGTGGTGACTGTGTGGTGTGCGGGGATTTTAATTCCCACCACGCGGCGTGGGGCAGCGCCCACACCGATCCGCGTGGCAGGTACCTACTGGAGTCCATCTCTACTGCTGGCCTTCTGCTCCTTAACACCGGGAGCCCCACTTTCGTGCGCCGAGGCGTCCAGAAGAGCGCTATCGATCTGTCCCTGGTGAGCGAGAACTGTCACTTCGAGTGGAGACGCAACCCCGACACGCAGGGATCGGACCATTACCCAATATCGCTTGACCCCCACGTAGCGGACCGCAAGGTGACACGCACTTACCGCGTCACCGACTGGTCGCTCTTCAGGAGACTCTGTGCCACGCCCCCTACCGCGGACACGGATTTCCTGAACCACGTTATCGGGTGCGCCTCTGCAGCCACGAAGTCCTGCGAGGTACCTGCGGGAACGCCGGCCCCCGACTTGAAGCTGCTCAACCTGCGTGTGGTGCGTCGTCGGGCCGAGCGCCGCGCTATCAAAAGCGACAGGGCGGAGCACTGGACGCTCTACAACCGCCTGGATGCGGCTTGCCGTCGTCACGCCAACCAGCGCCGCGACCAGAGCTGGAGCAGTCTATGTGTGTCGCTGGATGACACGCGCAACAAGTCCCGCCCGTGGCGCATTCTCGGCTCCATGCTCCGGCCGAAGCTCCCCCGCTGCCCCGCACTCTCCATCGCGGTGACACGGGGCTGGAGCGCTGAGCAACTGGCCAACGAGTTCGCCACTGCTTTCGCACCACCGCCCCCCACAGAGCGCCCCGCCGCCGCCGCTATCGAGCTGCCGCGGCACAACAAAGCAGAACTCTTGGCGCCCTTCCGCTATTTCCCCACGCGCGCCATCGTGGAAGAAATTGAGGCTTTGTGCACGGCAGACTTCACGCTGAGTGAACTCCGGATGGTGCTGGACACTCGGAGGCGGCGTTCTGCACCGGGTGCCGACGGGCTGACGTTCCAGACCCTTCGGAACATCGATGCGGCACAGCTACCTTCACTCCTGCAGGAGTTCAACCACGTCTGGCGCACCGGCTGCAGGCGCGGATCCAGGGGGGATGTCCGGATGTCCTGACCCCCCCTCAGATTTCTGTATCACCCCCTCGCTGATAGGGGGATGGCCCTGTCAAAATAAATATGGCCACCATCATTCTTCAAAATTATTTTTCGTGAGTACCAGTGGTATCAGCCATGAAGTGTTCATATATAAATAATAACTAACAGCTAAACTAACAGTAAAGGTAGCTCGCTCACAAGCTTAGTTGTACTCCGTAGGGGTGTGGTGTCGCGAAGTTGCCGTAGTTAATTTTTCTCATGAACACCTTGGACCTCCTGGCGCCGGCCGTGCCTTACTCGTCCCGTCGGTGGCGTCGAATGAACGAGGGGACGGACTTTTGCCAAGCACGCCGATGTCCGCGCGAGCGCCTTCGCGCCTGATCAACTTAGTTCCGCATTGGGGTGTCATCGGTTGCCTCATTTGCTGTCATCGGTTCCGCGACCAACCTGCTTAATGAAAGAGATCTCTCGCTGAAGTGTTCATATATAAATAATAACAACTAACAGCTAAACTAAGAACTACGCATATAGGCAACTTTTTTTTAACTGTAGCACTCATTGTGATCACAGTTACACGTTGACAATATCCAGTACGAGCACAGTACCGTTCGTACGCTACAAGTTTTTCATTGTAACTTCGCAGTTTTATTGTCGTACATTAAGCATAGGCGGCTCAAAGCCACCGAATCCGTTTATCTGAGTGGGCATTCTCGCGGAGCAGCGGCTGCGAAGTGGTGGAGCGTGACTTCAGCGGCCAACGCCAGCGCGCGGGCCTAGGATGGCGTTGCGTGGTTAGAGAAACGGGAGCAGATGCGCGCCTTGTGTAAAAGGATGACGTCGCGTGGGAAACAAAACATGAAGACGCTGGCTCGCGCTCACGGCTACTACGCCACATCGTTCTTCTTGTAGGTGGCGTCGTGAGTCTTCATACGCGGTGATTCGCATATCGTAAACAACCAGCGTAGTGGTTGCCGCGTTGAAACGAAGGTGTCTCAGCCGAACACAACGAATCTTCTTCAGGAAATCAAGGTGTCCCAACAGAACTTCAAAGACGGACCCGTGGTTACGCATGGATAACGAACCTGCGACAGACCATCCCAAATTTTATTTTAAGAAACAATACAGGCTGATATACCGGGTGTTCAAAATTAAGCTTTATGGTTTTCTTAAAATTAGGCACTGGGAGGCACGTGAAGACCACCTGCGCAAATAAGTTTTGTGGCCAGGAAGACACAAAGTGAGATAATTATCGCTGTCAGCAACCGAATTAACTAAAAATGAATAATTAACTTTTTATTGACTGCAGTAAGTGTGTATGTTTGTATTCAAAAGTTAGAGGCAGTCGTGTTTCTGCACAGTTTCACTTGGAAGAATTCTTCTAGCATGTCTATGCTCCGAGATATCCAACTCCAAATTTTATTTGTCGTTCGCATGATTACGCATGCAAGAAAGTGAGGATCGGCGCAAAGCTCCTCCCTGATGTTACGCGGCTGTTGGGTGCAGCGTTTAGTCTGACAACGCGGCGGAGGCATTGGCAAAAATAATAACTGCCCCCCTTCCCCTCACGGCTGGCGAAATAAAAAAAAAATCGAAGAACCCATAACCGCTGTCGTAACACGCGACCGCGCAGCCTGTAAAGATGGCGGCAGCTGCCATGCCGAGATAATGGCGCGAGCGGAGAAGCCGGAGGGCAGTGCGCGCGCGTAATGGTGACTAGACGACCGGGCATGGTCCTTGTTTGGGCTACGCAAATAAAGTGACTGCTGATTTCCAAGTATTGTAAGTTTTATTGAAATCAAACGCAACAGCTGCACCAATAACAGCAGAAACCTTTTTTAGCTATGCTAACGAATATTTCATACTGCCGCTTTAACTTTGGTGTTGTCATGCACAAATCTCATGACAACACTTCACCCATCAAGATGTCAATGCCCTAAAAATGTTCAACATTTCTCCCTTCCACAGCAACGCAAAGCATAAACCGCTCTCGCGTCGAGTCGATAACTCTGCGCAGTACAATAGAAATTTGGAGTCGGATATCTCGGAGCACGAACACGCTAGAGTAATTCTTCCGACTAATACTGTGTAGAAACACGACTGCCTCTAAGTTTTCAATACAAACATACCCACTTACTGCAGTCGACAAAAAATAATTGTTCAATTTTAGTTAATTGGGCTGCTCACAGCGATAATTATCGTCTCACTTTGTGCCCCCCTGGCCATATAACTTATTTGCACAGGTGGTCTTCGCGTGCCTCCCAGTGCCTAATTTTAAGAAAACCATAAAGCTTTGTTTTGAACAACCTGTATTATCAGGCACAGCCGCCAAGCACATGGCTGTATTGGGTAACGTCCTTTTCCTATAAGCTCGGAAAAACCGATACCTGGCTTCGCTATAGGGCTTCTTCCTCTTTCTGGGGTTTTATGTGCCAAAACCAGTTCTGATTATGAGGCACGCCGTAGTGGAAGACTTCGGATTAACTTTGACCACCTGGGGTTCTTTAACGTGCACTACAACGCAAGCACACGGGCATTTTTGCATTTCGCCTACATCGAAATGCGGCCGCCGCGTCCGGGATGCGATCTCGTGCTCAGCAGAGCAACGCCTGAACTGACTTAGCCACAACGGCGGGCTACAGGTGTTGCTCTAGCCGTATAAAACGCGGGTTTATCGTGAGCAGAAACGGTGAATTTCGGTAAATGATAAAGGCTACTATCATCATCATCATCATCATCATCATTGACAGAGGCTGACCCCCCCCTCAGAAAAAACCTGGATCCGCCCCTGGGCTGCGTGCCTGCTTCGTGGAGAGAGGCCGTCGTCGTCCTTCTGCTCAAAAGCGGGAAGCCTGCCGGGTGCATTGGCTCGTACCGCCCCGTCTCGCTGACGTCGGTCGCCGGCAAAACGTTGGAAGCCATGGCACTGCGCCGCCTTGAATGGATTGCCACGGTCCTCGACACCTTCGCTCCCGAGCAGAGTGGCTTCCGACGGCTGCGATCAACAGCTGACTCGCTCTCTGAGGTCGTGGCCACGCTCGAGGAGTCGTTGAGCCGCCACGAGGCTGGCTATCTAATCCTGCTCGACGTGCAGTGCGCCTTCGACGGTCTCCCTCATGCCACCATCATCGGGTGCCTCCACGAGCTGGGTGTCACCGGCCGGCTCCTGCAGTACATCCGTCTTTCCTGACTGACCGCACGCTCCGGGTGAGGGTCGGCGGGGCGTTGAGTGATCCTCGCGGCGTGTTTTCGGGTGTCCCGCAGGGCAGTGTGTTGAGCCCCTTTTTATTCAATTTGGCCCTTTCGCGGCTCCCCGACTTCATCCCGAGGACAACGTCGCACGAGGTCCGTTCGGCCATCTACGCGGACGACATCGCTATCTTTGCGTGCGGTCCCACGGAAGTCGGCTACCTTGTGCGGGCATCGATCCAGACGGCAGTTGACGCAGTGGACGAGTACCTCGCCAGCATCGGGCTACAGCTGTCTACTGCGAAAACAGAGGCGCTGATGGTGCACCCCCGAGCCGCGCGCGCGCGCTTCGAAGTCCCGCCGCTAACCCTGAGGGGCCGCCCTCTCCCGTGGCGCAAGAGCGTCCGCTACCTGGGGCTGCAGATCGACTGCCGCCTCAACTTCAACGTGGCAGTCTCTCATCTCTGCAGGGAGTCCCGCAAAGTGGCAAGCGCGGCGCGCTCTCTTCTCGCGCGAGGACGGGGTTGTACGCCGCATCTTGCGCTTCGAGTGTACAACTCGGTGGCGACATCACGTGCACTCTACGCCCTGCCCCTGACGAACGCCAGAGCTGCCAACTGGAGTGCCATAGACACGGAGCATCGCAATGTCATTCGCATGCTGTATGGTCTGCCTCGCTCCTCGAAGGTGGGAGCGACTCTCGCTGAAGCTGGCAACTGGCCGCCGTCACTGCGGGCGAAAAAGCAAGCGCTGCATCACATTGAACGCTTGCAGCGCTCGCTGCAGGGTCAGCGCCTTGTGTGCCGCCTCCACTCGTTGCCTAATTCGGGCATGGGCAGGCGGGCCTCCGAGTATACCCTGCTCATCGACTCGTCTCCGCAGCTCGTCGCTCTGCCGCAACTGCCGCACGCCTCCAGCCTTCTCAAAGTCAACATCAAAGTGCCTGGTGTCTCATCCAAGCGCCAGACAGCTGTTTGCGCCATGCGGCAGGAGACAGCCGTGCTAATGCACGAACAGGTGGGAGGCCGCCTGCTCGTATTCACCGATGGCTCGGTGGCAAGGAACGGATCCGGCGCTGCAGCCTGCACGGCACCGGACATCGGCGAAACGCGGCAGTGTCGCCTTCGCTTTGCCGTGTCGTCAACGGTGGCCGAGCTCGCTGTGATCGACCTCGCAGCCGACCTGCTCCTGCAGCAGCCTGACGTTGTGGCGGCGGCTATACTCAGCGACTTTCGTGCGGCTCTTTCCTTGCTGGCGAGGGACTTCGTCGGCGGGCCGCTGGTTCAAGGAGTCAGCCCTAAACTTCACCACCTCGACCACCGAGGCTGCGACCTGATCCTGCAGTGGGTTCCGGCTCACATCGGACTAGAGGGCAACGAGCACACCGACGCTCTCGCCAAGGAGGCACACGCTGAGCGCTTCCCCCTCTCCCCTCTGGTCACGAGCTTCGACTCGGCCAGGACGACGATACTGAGCAGCCTCTCCGCGCAACACCCCGACGCGCGCGTGGCTTCAGGTACGACCCCCCGTCTTCTCCCTCGCACCGGCCTGTCTCGCGCAGACCGCTCCTTTCTCCTTCGTTTGCGCATCGGGTGCCACCGAGCTGCTGCGCGAACTCATAGACTCAGGGGAATCGGCAGTGGGGTGTGTGCCAACTGTGCCGACATGGAAACGCTGGAGCATCTCCTTCTACACTGCCCTGTTTTCGGTGTTGAGAGAGCGGTGCTCACGGACTCCTATCGCCGATACGGTCTCCCGGCCAACTCACTCAAGGATCTACTTTTCCCGGATGCCCACAGCTCCCTGGTCGAACGGGTCCTTTCGGCACTGTTAGACTTTTGCAGTGCCACAAATCTCAGAGCGCGGCTCTAAGCCTCGCATCCGCCTCTTCATCACATGCCTTTTTTTTTCTCTCTCTCTCCTGCTGCCGGCCGTCGTCTTCCTACCTCACCCCCTTCTCTCTATCATCTCTTTCATACCCCTCCTCCCCTTCCCCCGTGCAATGCTGTTGAGGTGTCCTCCTAGAGAGAGACAGTTACGGCACTGCACTTATATCTTCATTTCCCCCCAATAACCACATACCACTACTAAGCACGAGGTCGTGAGATCAAATCCCGGCCACGGCGGCCGTATTTCGATCTGGGCGATATACAAAAACACCCGTGTATTTAAGATTTAAGTACACGTTAAAGAACGCCAGGTGGTCCAAATTATTCTGGAGTCTCCCCACTATGGCGTGCCTCATAATCAGATCGTGGTTTTGGCACGTAAAACGCCATAATTTAATTATTGCGCGACGAGTTTCATTAACTTTGTGTAATTGCAAGCTTAGAAGCGCACTGTTTAAGCCGCCGATAGCGTTTCGTGAGTAACCTCGGCCGCTTACAATGGCTATCCTGCAAACAATCTGGTTGGGGCTTGCGCTTAACCGCCGTGCATGTTTGCGGGAAAAGCGACTGGAATTCGGATGGGATGCCCGAGATTTCGAGGATTGTTAATCGGAGTGATGGAGCAGCAGCCACCGCCACGCGACGACGGTGCAGTTATGACAGTGACACAAGTATTACACGACTTTCGGCTCATCATGAAGCAAGCCCTATGCTTCATAAGCCACCATCGCCAAGGATGAGCATTTCAGGCCATTGCAGCAAGCAAGCAAGCGTCACGCGTGCCCGCGTCAAGGTTGATCGGCCTGCAGTTGGTGAGCTTTGAAGAAAGAGCGAACGTTAGTTGAGTACTGTCGTTTTGTTATGCGTGCATTTCAGCTTGTGTTGTAAAGTAAGTTTCATGCCAACGTCTCCAGCGGCTGCCGCTTCCTAGTGAGGGCTACCTCGAACGCTCCAAGAATCCAAGTCGCTTCAGGTTCTACCAGGGCAGCGGGGTAACTTTGTTAGCGTATCATAGTAATAACATTTACATGCACATCTGCCCTAGCATGCCCCCAGTCCCCTACCCACTTTCTTCAAATATAAGCTCGGTGAACGATAGTTATTTCAGGGCACCGTGAAAACACGCATATAACGTTGTCAAGTGCTTCTAGTTCCATAATCAACTTCGTCGTAAAATAAATAAATGAAAAAAATTACAATGAATAAATCATAGCATAGGTAACGTAACGCAGCGGGGATTTCACTCGACATCTAACATTTGTCTGCGCCGCTGTATCCCAATGTTCTGCACGCTTCGTAGCCCTTATCCATTGGTGCAAGAGTCCTCCACATACGAACATGGATGGTAGGCCCGAACACACAGCTGTCTTCAAATTCAGTCCACAGTTAAGTGCACGCATGCGTTCGCTTTACACATAACTGTACAACAACACACATACATCAGCATTTATCACAAACACTGATCTAGCCACCTATAACTAAGAAGTCCTCTAAGAATATGTTCTTTTTTTTTTGCTGAAGGCGACTGCTGACCAAAGCCATGTAATACCCCTGACACACGGGCACTCTAATGTCCTTTAGGTAAGGGTAAATCTACCGGAAAGGCGTTCAAGCAGAGTGACACACGACAAAGGAGTATCGCCCTCCCGCAAGGTTCCTGTGCGGGAAAGATCATGCAACTACTTTTCGAGCGGAAAGGTGTACTCTCGCAAGCAGAGTGCACATACATCAATAGAAGAAAACCTGTTACAAAACTACGGGGCCCTGTAGGTATTTTTTGTAACCTTGGAAAGTGTTTTTATTTTTAGCGGTAATGTGATTTGTCGAACAGTGAAGATTTACTCTAGCTATATATACTCTCAAACGCTCGCACCTACTCGCACCACGTCGCTATAGCGCCGCCATGTTCAATTCCGAATATACACATTTATAAGCCATCAAAAGTCCTAAAAATATTTTTAGGTCGTACAGTCACTAAATGTAATCTACATACGCAACTTTTTTGTAAATGTTTTCTCTCTTGCTGCTTTAACAAACCGCGCTTTTTTTTTGTGGCGTTCATCTGAGGAACCCCCTAAAGAAGTTAGTGCGATGCCGTGTGTCATCGGTGCAACTCCTTTCTGCAAAGGGTCCTTCGGAATAACAAAAGGGGTTTCCTGCAAAGGACTTTACTTCTGCCCGTGTGTCAGGGGTATAAATTGAGTATTGTAAAGGCGCGCTTGTCAAATCTTCTTAGTTTTATTCGTTAATCTTCTTTCTACGGCGTATATTTGGCACTCAAGAAGAGTGTACGACTCTAGAAGGGCGCAGTAAACGTATCGATTACGTGGTCACAGCAGCAGTGTAGGTGTTGAAACTAATATATGTGGTCGCAGCAGCACTGTAAGTGTTGAATCTAATATCTTTCCTAAGGATTATAAATTCCTGCATGCCTATTAGATAATTAAAGGGTCTGTTGGAACACCACCTTGAAAGCATAAAAATAAATACAGCGGTTGCCATAGATGCTTCAGTCAGTGAAGAAAAGGTAGGCGTGGTTATTTTTTGTAGCGTTAGCTACACTGGCCTAGCCAAGCCCGTTTCGCGCGGCACATCAAGAGCCGTGCTGCGCATGCGCAAGGATCAGTGATGTCACACGGCTTGCGCACCGGAGCCACCGGAGCCGGCACCTCTCGCGCACTCCGCCGCCGCCGCGCGCGACTCACCGCCGCCGGTCTGCGCATTCCAGAGGAGTGACGTCGTAGCCGTGGTAGACGCACTGGCGCCGGCGCGCGCTCGCTGTGCAGTCGCCGTCTCACACTGCGCTGGAGCCGCTGCGCTTCTGACTGGCGTTTGCCAGTGTGGTATAGCCATGGAGAAGGAGAGCACAAATGCTGCTCAACAGCGCAGAAGAACGGAGAAGCTTGACTCATCGGATCCCGAAGTAGTTGCCTGGCAATTAGCGGTTGAGCGTAGGAGGAATGAACAGAAGAAGGCTAAACGTGCTGCGGAGACACTGGAGCAAAGGGACGAACGTCTAGCAAAGCGGCGTCGCCAGGAGGCTGAGCGACGTGCCCGACCACCCCTGCAGCAACAACAAAACGCCGTCGATGACGTCAAGGCTCGCCGATCGACTGAATATACTGTGAAACTCAGCGAAAGCGCCAATGCGACTCGGACCTTCAGCTGAACCTTTGCTAACGCTACGTATATCCTGGCATAGCCGAGCTAAGCCACTGCAACAATTTTTTTAACACCCTTAAATTGGCCTTTTTTCGTGTAGAATGCCGGACTTCACACCAATATTACAGGCAGAGTTACTGGCGATGATCCTAGCGCTACGAAAACCCCCTACTTCTATTTCTGTAGCCGTTATGATGACTGACCTGGCCGTTTGTTCCGCTCTGTCATTGCCAAATTCATCTAAAATTCTCCGAGAAGAATTCCCAAACACTTGCGCGTCCTCTTTTTGGTATGGTTACGAGGCCACACCGGTTTAGCATTAAATGATTCAGCCGGCGCGCACTTGCGGCGGATAGCTTAGAGGTCTGGTCATGAGTATTCTACGACCATCGGCGTAAGATTGCTGCAAGATTAATAATATGTGCTGTTCATGAGGAACTCGTCACATCCTACGTCTTAAACAACGTTAATTTTTCAGCACTTTGGCTTCCCTTAGCACAACACGATGCTCCACAAGAAAGCTTGAAGTTTCATTTACAAGGCCACGTTGCCGGCAGTGGCGTAGCCAGAAATTTTGTTCGGGAGGGGGAGGGGGGGGGGGGAGGGGGGCTCAGGTTGCAGCGTGGTCTCCTCCTTATAGAAATTTGTCGAGGGATCAAATGCATGAATAATAACTGCATTGCCAATGCCATTGTATATTAGATGCTGCAAACGAATTATTGAACGCTACGCACTGTCAAGTAAACTATGTATTTTCTCATAAAAGAATATATTCGTGTGTCCCAAACATTGTGGCAGAAATAACTGATACTAATGGTGCCGCGTTCTTTTTGTCTATTTGAAGTAAAGAAAATATGACACGAACTTTAGAACTATATCAGTTCGAAACCAGCAAGGCAGTGCATGCAGCTGATATGAAAAGCGTAAAGGCCATAAAATGAATAAGTTGAGGACAAATATTTTGATGAATCTTTGTCATTCAAGAACCTTGTTTACATTCTGCACATATGCAAAGGCCAGGGAAAAATCTCAATAACGCTGTCCTTCGTTGCAATTAATTCCGCAGGAGCAGCAGTTACCGGTCGTGTATTGTGAGTAATTGAACCGAAGTTCTAGTGAGTACATATAAAAGCAGGAGTTCTGCAAAATATACATTAGAAATGCGAAGATAGAATGGAATATACAAATGCCAGATAGAGCTCGCTAAAGGGCAAAAAAGAGTCGCTGGAAACAAAGTTCATTGCTTGTATACACAAAACCTCGCAACAAGATATTTAAATATACGTCTAAGTCTCCAATAAATCTACGTATCTAAGCAAACGTCACTGTATATAATGCGTCAAACAAGACAGATAAACATGTTGCGCAGTCACAGACAGTAAACTTTGCGCACAGAAAAACAGATGATCTAGGCAAGAACAAAACTATGATCGCAGAAATCGTGATATGTAGTCGGGCCATGCGGCGGTCGCGATAGCGCCATATGGGAAGAATAATAGAGGAATAATGCAGAAATGAGTATGAAAATGTGTAATTTAACTGCCTGCACAGTGGCAACAATTATTATGCACCCAAATTAAAGGAGGGTATTGCTTCGTTTCAAAAAAGAAATTAAGGCAGTTAGCTTAAAAGGAAAGAAAAGGACAAACGAAAGCCACAGATGATGCGGCAAGTTGAACTACCCAATATCCGAGTGTGTTTTTGGCAAACGCCGCGTGGGCCGGGCTTTCAATGAGCAAGGTCGGTCAAAATTGCTTATTGATGTCCTCGTAATTTTCGTATTCGCATGATAATTTTGATCATGATGCTAACTGCTAGAATAAACGGCTAAAACTTCTGCGGTCTTAAAAGTTAACGCACAGGTTTTAAAAGCTAACGAACATTCATACGTTTTCATAATTACGAGCTTATGGACCTGAAGGAACAGAGCTTTTTACTTGCATTGATTTTTGCTGCTTCGCTATCTAAAGGACAAACTTCTCTCGGCGGGGAAGTTGAGCGAAGCGGTCAATGACTTCGGACACGTTGATGCCGACGTCTCTGTGGCTGTATAGAAGCGCCAGCCTAACAATGCGTTCCACAGACATTGTAGAGTGCAAATAGTTTTTTAGTAAACTCTTGTTAAAAAATATCTCTGTGCTGGCAGTGACCACTTGAAGGGTGACTAGAATCTGCAGCAGTTTGTACACATTTATATAAAATCTGCAGTCGCTATGAGAGAGAGCATCTATGCCGGTTCTAAAACCTAAAACACTCTCTCAATGTCGTTGGCATTCTTGTTTAGGTACCTTGCACAAACAGTACAGTTCCAGCGATGTCCGTCGCTTCGTCAGGAAGTATAGAGAAGCAGCCTGCTTTTGCAACTAGGCTTTCTTTGATAATTTCACCACAAATTTCTATAATTTGGTTTTGTGCATCTGGGCTTAAATACGAGTCATTACTGGGGCAACTTTCCAAATGGTTCCTCAGATATGTATCTCCACAATCAGCTCGAATGCGAAGAAGCGCTCTGAAAATTTTCAGAGGGGGCTATGCTTAAATCCATAGGACCACTGTCCCTGTGGTTACGGAGAGCCAGACCTTGTCGCCCGCAAAAAGAATTTCCTCAATAATAGGCCATTTACTTTCTTCTGTTTTCTCATATTTTACTTTGCCTGCCCTGGTCCAGCTGATCGATCACATTGGGCGCGCTTCCTGAAAATGTTTGGAGAAAATTATCAGCTGCTAGCTCACAGTCACGGTGATATGTAGTAGTTTCGTGTGTGTGGGAGATTGCGAGCGCGTGCTTTCATTTCTGGAACGGCTTGAACACGAGGGCTCCAGTGCACGCACGTTGACCCAAGTTTATAAGAGCAATAACCCCATAAAGTTACAGAATTGAAAATCTTTTAAAGCACGCCTTTGGAAATGTCAGTGCACCTTTCGCGTCAAAAGTTTATGAGAACTTTATACCCATAAAGTTTCGTAATTGAAATCCATGCGCTCCGTAGATTCCGCGGCCGCTGCGAGATGCCGCAACGCGCCCGCTCACTGTCGAAAAGCCCTTGAAAGTGGAAAGTTTGTGATTGGATGGGGCTCCTTGCGTTAGGTGACTCCAGGTGCAAGGGCGTTGCCACGAAATCCAGCCCGAGTTCGCCATGTTCGTGCTGAAATGTGTTTTCGAGCGTGAAAAAGTCATTGTAGACAGAATCCAGAATGATACCCGGCGTCGGTGGCACGAAAAAATTTGATGGGAAAAAATGTGATGGGATGAAGGGGGGGAAGGGGGCTGAAGCCCCATCAGCCCCGCCCCTCCTCCCTGGCTACGCCCCTGCCTCTGACTGTCCCGAGTTTGACCCGAGCTGTACGATTAGCTAGAAAGGACCTCACATAATTGTAAAAATTGCTTCCCAGGTTCAAGGTTGAGATTTCATGTAGGATATGTTTATGTGCCACCGTATCAAATGCTTTGATAAGATCCAGACCCAGGAGGCCCTTTACGTCCTTGTTAGGGTCGTCAATAATATCACGTTTGATCATGAGCATGACGTCCTGTGTTGATAATGCCTTCCGAAAACCTATGAGATTGTGCCTGAAAAGCTCCTGGTTTTCTATGTGTTCTACTATCCTGTCATGAATAGCATGTTCGGCTACCTTGCCAATACATTATGTAAGTGATATGGGCCTGAGCTTCTCCTCTGTTAGTGGTTTGCCGTGTTTCGGTATAAACGTGACCTTGGCCTCCCTCCATTCCGGTGGAACCGTGCCGGATCTCCAGCGACTGTTAATTTTGACCGTGATTATGTCTATGGCATCATCGTCCAGGTTTCGCGAAAGCTTATTTGTGATGCCATATCCAGACCCGGGGCAGATCTGCCATTTAAATTAAAGAGTACGTGCCTTATCTCAGCTGCAGTGAAGTCACTGTCCAAGTCCGGTTGCGATATTCCGGAGCAAGGCTCGCTTATTTCTTCTTTGTTCTTGTGATGTTATTGGGTGCAGGATCACTCCAGAAAGAGATAGAAGCAGCACGCAGAAGCATAAACACACATCAGACTTGTATTGGACACGTAATACATTGAAATGGCACACACGTAACAGTTCCCCAAAATACGCTCTAGAAGACATGCAGATATATATAGGCTAGTTAAATGCAGTCTGCCTAGAGTTCATGTAGACGCAGGGGTCGCCATGTCGGAGACGTCGAGGAACCGGTGTCGGACAGCAGTGTCGGACAACAGGGTTGGATCGCCTCGTGGAACTCAGGTGGCCCTGCGCTACAGTCGATGTACACGGGAACGCGCGCGGGTTTGGTTTCCCACAACTGAGATGCAGAGTTCCAAGCCGATCATAACATGCCTCCTCTACGCAGCCGTGAGCAGCTTCTTTATCGCGGAATTGATGGCGCGAAGTTGGGCTGCAGATCCGAGACCATTACATTGAAAACTATACGACTCTGCACTAAGTTGTTGGTGCGTCGATCGATGTCATCGATCTCGTGTGTTCCTTACTCACGTTCAGACATCCGCGATACCTGCTGCCATTTGCGTCCAAGTTTATTTTCTCCATAGAAAAAGGATCTCTGTTCATTGTCTGCGGAAATGTACTGTTCATGTGGCTGCTGCTATACGCGAGCATGGGCAGACATCCGGGACATTTGGCACGCGAGACGCCTTGCTATGCTACCTCTCGGTAGACGTCCGCTTAGCGCTGCGTAACTCAATGGACGTCGCAGTTAAAAAAAATCGAATCTCTCCAACAAACGTAGTTATCAGTAAGATTCGACTGCTACATGAAAACGACACATTTGAGAACACTTTCGGCAAATTTCAGCTATCTGCTAATATAAAGCTCTAGGTTCCTGGGCAGTTTGTTCATTTGAATGGGTAACCCAATGAGGTAATCAAAATACTCAGGAATCTATAGACTGTTATTAACGCATAGCTAACATTTTTCCGGGGGTGTTGCCAAATGGATCGTTTTCATATATCGTGCCTGATATATGAAAATAATCCGTTTGGCAACAGGTCGTTATAGCCATCGTTATTATTAGGATATGATTATCCTAATTGATAACGACGGTTCTTGGAGAGATCTGGCTTTTCGAACGGCGACGTCTATTCAGTTACGCAGCGCCGAGCGGACGGTCTCCAATACAATACAATATAATACCGCCAAAGTAACTTGGAATGCTTTACAATGTAATGGAGACTCGACAGAAGTGTTTTGCAAACACTGGAAATATGGCCGTTCTTCAAAAGTCACGCCTCATTGTCTTGGGTATAGTAATCACAAAAGCTCGCCCGAATGACACTGCTGGGGGGTGCGCAACCCCGTATCACAGCGACTCGCAAGAGCTGTAATATACACGGACAGGACGACAGCTGTATGAAGATAACGCCTGCTTTCACTGATATTGCCACGGCTGTGCTGTTGCACCGGACTACGGAATGCTTGCACAAGCCTTATCGAAGGCCGTCTTTCTAGCTGAGCCTTGAATGAGGTTATGCGGCTCTCAGAAACAAGAAAATCACCATACGAGTCTACGTCAGCTCCTGTTATCTTCACTTATGTAGTATTCGAACCATGGCGCTCAATGAGCTCCTCTAATCTCTCGGTGCTGGGCCCTGTGATAATTTGTTTCCTTTTTATTTTATTCTTTCTCGTTTCAACAAAAATGTGACACGCAGATATGCTAGGTGCGAAAAGAAAAGCGCACCATTTCTGTGTTCCCAAAGGTAAGTCACTGTACGATGCGAGTACTTGCTATCGGCTATTAAGAACTATTGCATCAGCTTGTAAGTTGACAAGCGAACGAGATGTGTCTAATCTGCCATCTGTACGTCACGAGTCAGCCACGTAAGAGTCGGCAGGTCGCCAGGGAAACAGAAAAGCAAGCATAACCAATGACTCGCTTATGAAGAAACAGTTCACTGAACCGTTGGCTTTCAATGCGACCTGCTACACAGGGCTGGTGTGCATACCATTCACCCCTGCAGAACGCACGAGAAATGAGGATCATATTCAATGATACTCTTGTAGAATGCTTTAGAATGATAGAGTGGGTATGGGCACAACTAATATTTTCACCAACCCCTCCTCCACTTTTTTGGATCACTAAACTACCGTAGTGTTCCCACTAAATGTGCTTAAGCGAAAGTTGAAAGAAAAGATGTCCATTCATCGGACGCTTAAGCTTCGGCTTTAAGAGCGGAACGCAATAGCGTTATCGGGACCCGTTCGCATCGCATTTTATTGCGATAGCAATTATATGGACACTTCAACCGGATTTCTGCCGTCGGCGTCGCCGTCGCCGTCGCCGTGAGGTTCCGTATAGATAAAATCTTCGCCGCGCGCCGTATGCCCCAGCGGAAGCGTGCGGGGACGCGCGCTATCACGGAGAGCGAACGCACTCAATCTCCCACGCGCAAGCAAGGAAGCGGAAAGCCAGCGCCGGAGGGAGCAGGGGGGGGGGGGGCGGCACTTCTCTGCCAACAACCGCGCTCGTCGCTCGTCCGCACAGTCTCTTATCTCTCCCACGCGCAAGCAAGGAAGCGGGAAGCCAGCGCCGGAGGGAGCGGGGGGGGGGGGGGGGGGGGGGCGCACTTCTACGCTGCCAACAACCGCGCTCGTCGTTCGTTCGACCGCACCGTCTCTTATCTCCACACGGCTCTGACCTTTATGCTCCCTGCATTCACCGGTCAATTTCCGTTGAAGCGATAGACCGCACGTACATACGCTCGCTGCCAGCGTTTTGACAGTCGTTGACTGCAGTCATTCAGTGTGATCTATTCATGTTTGTTTGTGCGCGCTCACACCACGCTTGTTCATTCAGTTAGTAATAGTCGGGCCACATTTTCCAACGCACGCTACACATGCAATGCTGCCCAGATCGGCAGTGCAGCATTACAGGTGTGTCCCTTCGCACGCGCTGCCCACGGTAAGCGCTTCTCATCAACACCACCGTTTCACACGCGCCTTCTCGTGGTCATCGAGTCTCTCTTCATGTCGGTCTACTTACGCCGCAGCACACCTGCTTACTTAATCAGCTCATGTTTACTACAATTCATATTGCTACCAAGGCCGCTCACCTTACTTCGTATGACATTGCTGTGTTGCTATCGCATTCATTGCTTCGCCCTTAGGGCGAAACTGTGACATTTTTTTCTTTATAAGTAGGCTTCGCTGCAACCCACAACGTGGGAAAGCCAGCTTACAAAGCCCAAGCTTACACCGATTCCCTAAAAGTCGGCTTCACTTTTAAACACAAATGAATTGCTGGGAAGACATTTTTACAAGGGCAATAAAAGCCGTTTTATATCAAAATGTGAAGGCCCTAGGACCTTTTTTTATTGTTTTATTGGTTGTTTGCTGTTGCCCCGAGGCGCGCGCGTGTCCAAAATTAGAAAGACGCTTTAGCAATCAAATATCCCTGAATGCTTGTCAGGCTTACCGGCAGCTGCAGCTTTCTTCCTTTTTTTTTTCCCACCTTAGCCTCTGCGTGCCGCTACCGTTTTAGCTGCCGTAGGGTGCCTCGAGGCGGCGCTGACATCGAGGCACCCTTAAGGTACGTTCACACCGAAAGCAGAGCGGCCAAGCGGATTTTCAAAGCGGCGAGGCGGAGAGCGCGCGCGGCTGTTCAGACCGGCCAAGTTGTCTCGCTGCCTTCGCCGCCGGGGAGGCGGAGCATCTCGCATTTAGATGCTGTGCACTTACTAGTCACTCCCAAATCCTGCGTAATCTACTTCCATAGCTATTTCTTATAGTCGGCTTTTTTGTACCTCGGGTTACATTTGTCGTACAGGACCTGCTACCGCTTCATTGTGTCCAGCAGCAGTTCCACAGAGAACACAGCCGGTTCAGACATGGTGGACGCCATTTGCATTATCTTGACCGGATGTTTACATTGGTTCACCAGCGCTTCCGCCATCACGGGTTCTGATTGGCTGCGGCCAAAGCGGCCAACTTTTCCGCGCGGGAAAATCGGATCCGCCTGCCCGCTTGCCCGCTCCGCCTTCGGTGTGAACGTGCCTTTAATTAAAGGCTTAGGAGCCTTAGGCACCCAAAGCTGCCGTAAAGCCCCTTGATAACTTTAAGCTGCCGTGGAGGTGAGCGTCATCTATATGCGGTTTTCGGAAGTAACCTGCCGAGCGCGGCTGTTGTTATGGTAGAAATGCTGGAAAAAGGGTTTGTGTTCGAGTTTCCTCGTAACAGAATTATGTTTTCTCGTATACATTCAAATTACAATCAGACGTTATCATGTCTGTAGGTTGTAGTTAAGTCCTACTTCAAGATTTTTCTGACCGATTTTACTTTGAGAAATTCAATTTTTTTTTTCACCAACGCCTTGCGCCACGTGGAGGGCCGGTATGGTCATGATCAGGGGGGTTCGGGGTGAATTTCTCCGCCACGGACGCCGATGCCTACGCCGACGCCGGATTTTCTGCAACACGGGGCCCTGAACGCTGTCGCGTTAAGAGAGCTGCATTAGCAAATTACGCTTCGGCAATAGCAAAACAGTCACCCTTACCGTGAGCGCAGGCTTGGTAAGGCGATAAAGACGCAAAAATGAAAGCTGTCTCGTGGCGCCGCTCTCGAGTTATCGCACCGCAGCTAGCCGTCACGTCACTGATTTTGACAGCGCCTACTCGCTTCTGGGTGGGTGTGAAGAAGCGCTCGTTCTAAATGAATAAATGACTCAACCTATTAAGTTTCTATGGCTGCACGGCCCATATATACGCGAAAATACTTTAAAATCCCTGATGTCAACCCGACGATCATGGGTTTTGGTGCGAGATTCGAGTGGATGAAAGTACGGGCCTTGGTTTGCACCAGGAGTAATCAACTCATTTCACCCAAAACGAAAAAAAAATATTATTTATTAACTAATTGATTTTAATTTTCAATAATATACCACCGGGCTCGTGGCCTATACGCCCACAGTTGTTTTGTGCCATTATTTGAGGCTTCATTATCATCATCATCAGCTTTGGCCCGTCTCGAGCAGAGATCCACGGGGTGAGGCAAAGAAAGAAGAGGAAGCCATCGGTCATAAACGGGCCGCCACAGTGAGTGAAAATTCCGTACTCTAAACAGATTAGAGCGCTCGTACTTATGCAGTACATGTGCACTTGCACGGGATGTGGTATTCGGTTGCCCTCACGTTCGCGATGAGCCGTCGGGTGAAACGACGTCTAAATTCTCTACGAAATCTCCCTCGTCAACTGCTTAGGCTTGATGACCCAAAGCTACACGCGATCTACCGGAACCAATGTGCATTGAAGACACCATATTTTAATGCTCATCCCTCAGAGTGTTCCTTTTCTTCGCTAAGTAAAGATCGCTGTAGATGTTACACAAATTGTGCAGCTGTAAAAATGCATCACTCCGTGCGTTTAGTTCGTGGCTATGACTATCGCCCAACTCTGACGAAGGCGATCACGTCCCTGCGTGGTGCAGGCATATTGTAAACCTTTTTTTTAATTTTTAATTTTTAATTTTTTTTGTTGCCACATAGTAAAGATTACTTCTTGCATGTCAAGGTTGTGTTCTTGGCGTTCAACAATAAAAAGGTGGTGTCTAAAATTTAACATCATATATATATATATATATATATATATATATATATATGAACGAGAAGAAAAGGAGGGGCGCGATTTTTATTAATGATATCAGAAGAAGCCAACAAACATTAACACCAAGGACAACATAGGGGGAATTACTTGTACTTACTAATTGAATTAAAGAAATGATAAATTAATGGAAATGAAAGAACTAACACTCCCAGGGTTAGTTCTAGTTGTAAAACATAAATAGCCCAGAAAGTGGATGGGAAAGCGGTTCCGCGGTAGCTCAAGGGTGAGAACATCGCACGCGTAATGCGAAGACGTGGGTTCGTTCCCCACCTGCGGACAGTTGTTTTTTCATCCATTTTCATTTCCATTAATTTATCTTTTCTTTAATTCAATTAGTAAGTACAAGTAATTCCCCCTATGTTGTCCTTGGTGTTAATGTTTGTTGGCTTCTTATGATATGATTAATAAAAATCGGGCCCCTCGGTTCCCTTTCTTCTCGTTCATTACATAACGAGGGCTCGAATCCGGCAACATTGATGCCCTCAGGTAGCATATGTGGGTTTATTTACCAGTTGCCAACACCCAAAAAAGATCACGTGCTCGTGACGCCTGCGGCAGAAAGGATGTTCCACATCCGCCCCAAGGTTTGTGAGTGGTGGCGCTGGCTAACACTCCCAGGGTTAGTTCTAGTTGTAAAACATAAATACCCCAGAAAGTGGATGGGAAAAGTCCATGGTTCCGCGGTAGCTCAATGGTGAGAGCATCGCACGCGTAATGCGAAGACGTGGGTTCGTTCCCCACCTGCGGACAGTTGTTTTTTCATCCATTTTCATTTCCATTAATTTATCGTTTATTTAATTCAATTAGTAAGTACAAGTAATTCCCCCTATGTTGTCCTTGGTGTTAATGTTTGTTGGCTTCTTATGATATATATATATATATATATATATATATATATATATATATTAATATTAATAATAATATTAATAATAGCAAATAATATTATAAACGTGTTAGTCTGTACAATTATAAATGATTACTCCCCCATACAATCAACTTAAGGAAAAAATTAATAGCATTTCTAGTTTAGTGCCGATGTCATCGCACAAACATACATATCCGCACCGTAACGAACGACACTAGGTGTTATTTGTCAGAACAGGCTACTGATGCCAGTTGCTTAGACGCGAGCTGCCTGTGATTCGGGACATAAAAATCGCACAAATGTCAATATCAGCGATGCCACCAATTTGGGCCCTCCGACGTTTCTACCTCAAATTAATATTTCCACTTTGCGTACCTTCAAGAATCGTGTGGCCGCATTCCCGAGAGGAACAACTAGCTATTATTTTGTCGCTGCTGTGTCTGATGCAGGTCGGGAAAACGACAGCGCAGCACCAAGGTCAGCGAAGCCCAACATGGCAGGAGCGGCTGCTTTCAGCACTGCCTTGGCTAACCGCAGAGACTCGCCGCATGCTTCCGATGCGAGCGCCGCCTTTTCCCCACTGCTACCCTGTACAGCCACGCCCGACAGTCCATGCCAGATTGTCGACCACCTTTCGCCGTTGAACGATTTGCTCTTTTACGCCAAATTGGAACTACGAGAGCTGCCGGCACCGTGCGGGCAGCTGTCACTAGTGAGCTTGGCAGAGGAGAACCTCTTCCTGCAAGACCACTCGTGTAAGTCCTTCAATCGCGGAGTTTCGCTAGGCCGCCGTCTGCTTAAGACACACTCGTGCATACAGCACATCCGCATTGGCCACACCCTGTCCTCGTTGCTTATGGCTTACGACGCCTTCAAGTGGGATACTTCGACCGGGCTGCTCAAGGTCGACTTCAGAGAGTTTCTCATCAACGAGGATCCCGACGACGACTCCTTTTTCACGCAACAAGTGGAGATGTTGAAACGTCAAGTACCCGGGTTATGTAACGGACTGTCGTTTCTTTTGTCGACTGCTATTAGCGTCAGCACATCTCTGAGGACCCTCAAGCTTGCCGAGCTGTACATGACAGGCACCACGGCGAGGACATTCGTCGCAGCTCTTAAAGAAAATTCTACGCTTAAAGAGCTGTCGATACAGGGTTCGGTTATATGCGAGGCTGGACAGCACGAGTTCGCGCAGTACCTCAGATTCAACACCTCGCTGACAACACTCAGTATAGCAGCAGACGAGTCCAGCAGGCGAAACTGCTTCAAATTGATGGCTGAAGGAGTCCTTGTAAATAAGACGATCGAGAACGTGCAGCTTTACCACGTTCTGTTTGACAAAGAGAACGCCCGACTGGCAGGTAGGATTTTCGCAGAAAATCGAGTTATACGGTGTTTCAAACTCGTATAGTTAAAGGAAGCTTTATCGCTCCAGCCGGACACAGATTACAACTTCTGGTATGGGCCACTGTCGAATAACCACACGCTGGAAGAACTCGGCATTCCACTTTCCATCTGGGACACAGCGCAATGGGTCGACTTTTTTGGATCACTTAAAAGAAAGCAAGTTTTAAAAAGCTGATCTTATCCGTACACGCCACCGCTTCTAGCCAACTGCCAACGTTGTGCGAGACTCTCAAACAAAGCTGAGCCGAAGGGAAGGTCTCACTCGGAACTTACTTCGCCCACCACAACTTGGAGTTGCTTTACTCCAAGTCATTCTTAGATGTGGAAATATCCTGTTTCGGCAATATTGTGGCACCGCTTTCTCATGTTTTGCTACACGCACACATTACGTCCGTATGCTTCAAAATCAGGATATGGGACGCGTAATTCGCTTCGGCCATCGCCGAGTACGTCGAAGCTGCGACTTCACTCCGAAAGCTGCATCTGCATTTACATTTTAATGGCGACGAGCACGACGAGACGGAGGACGATCTGAACGCATCTTGGACACAAATAGTGGAGTCGCTCTCTCGCAACACCAGCATCAAAGAGCTGGGGGTACACGCGAACATTACTTCCTACGGCAGCGACCACGAAGACGGCAGCGAAGACGAAGTCGACGCCGATGAAACCAACCAGCACCAGATACAACGTCTTGCAAAAGTAATCCGGTTGAGCCGGAACATAAGAACAGTTCACTTCTGTTCGATACGGTCGGACAAGGTCGTCGGTGCCTTCCTTCGGGGTTTGTCCGAGGACATGGCCAACAACTACCTTCTCGTACGCGTCAGCCTGAGCGGAGTGCTGACCAAGGAAGCAGCCCGGCACTGCTTCATCGTGCGGGACGTTATGCGTCGAAACTGTGCTCTTGTGGCACGCGCCGCGCAGTTCGCCAGAGGACGTGCACTTGACAGGCGAGTGCATATGTATTTCTCGTTCCGCTAGATCGCAGTTTACAACCACGCACGTAGCGTCGTTACACAGGCAGTTGTTTAGGCAATGCTTCAGCGCTATTACTTAAGTCTAGCCTGGTCTTCCGCTTGCTGGACAGGCCGCTGGAACAGAAAGGCCGTGTTGTGGGCCTTTGTCTTGCATTCTGAGGTACGCCTTTTCTGGTGAAACCATGAGCGGACGGCGCCAACTTCGGCTGCGCCACCATGTTGTGTCCTATTTTTACGACTGCGTCAGTTTCCTTCGGCGTCACTCTCCGAAGGGAACAGACGTGCCAATCTGAAGTGCGACTTAGTCTCAGAAATGTCGACTATGCTTTAGTCTCAGAAATGGTATACGAACGACTAACCCAAATGACGATAGATGAACACGGAAAATATAGCCTGGATAGCGATCATAAGCATTTAACCTTAAAGTTTAGGAGAGGTACTAACGCAAGACACGAATTAATAGCATCAAAATTCTTAAAAATGAAAATAAAGCAAATAACAGAGACCGATAAAAACAGAATAAAATGTAGGCGCTTCCTACAGCAGTCGGGGAATATAGGGAATTAGTAGACGTTATAAATATGCAGCCGGAGATAAGGCAGACGCGGCGAAAAATTGTTGGATTGGAAATAGGAAACCACGCAAGTGGTGGAACAATGAAATCGAGCAAGCTATACAAGAGCGTAAACAGGTATCTAGGGATCATCGAGAAGCTAAAAAGTTGATATTACACGAAGAAGAGGTGCTCCTTAGATGGAACACATACCGAGAAAAGAAAAAGGGTGGCGAGTGAGCTCATGATTGAGAAAATTAAATGCGCAAGTGAGCGTTGGGTGCGCAACATTCGCAACAGAGACAAAGCCGCACCAAAAAGATTCGGGAACCATGTAAGAGCACTCGGAACTCCAACCAAAAATTTGCAAACATCTATAAAGGATGAAGACGGTAACATATTTGAAGGAGACGATGCGCTGAGGTACATCAAAGACGTTATTAGGGACAACTTCGGCACGAAAGAAAGCGTAGTTCAGACTCTAAACAGATCCAGCAACAACAGAGAAGCCTGAGACATCAAAATTTAGTTTAGAAACCTTTTACTCGAAAAGGCAGATGTCCCTAATAACACGACCACAGGACCCGATGAATTCCCAGTGCAGCTAATCAACAACCTGGGTCCAAAGAGCAAGGCACTGCTGACTAATGCCATAGAGCAAGCGATTAAAACGAAGAAAATTCCGGTTGGATGGCCTGAAAGCAAGATAAACCTCATCTACAGAGGCAAACGTGATAAGGATAAGACGAGCTCATACAGGCAAGTCATGTCGGTGATATATAGAATGACAATGCTAGCCATAAAATTAGAACTGTCTAAGTGGGTGGAGAAAGAGTGATAGACTAGAGGAACTACACAATTGGTTCAGACCAGGCAGACACTGATAGGATAATTAATATGTTTGTACTAAATGAGTGCATATAGATTTCAGTGGCTCGATATATGCCTTTATGGATAGCATTTCTAGATATTAAGGGAGCCTACGACAACGTAAACAGAGAATTGCTATGGGATATTCTCAAGCAGGAGGGCATACACTCTAAAAAAAAAAAGGAGTGACCCTTGCTCCTTTAAAGGAGGAACGGCGATGTCCCCTATGTTCGTCTTTAAATGGAGGAACTTTCCTCCCTCATGGCTGGGAGCAACTGTTACTCCCTTTCCAAAACCAACATGGCCGACTCCAGGCAAGTGAAGCCAGCAACACGACTATAGGCTTAACAACTAGGATTGAAGCTACTAGGGGCACCAATACAAGGCTTCGAGATTCGCACGCATTGAGCAATGGTCTCGGAGGCTACATGCAATAAAAGATTTTAAAAAATTGTATGTACAAAAAGATTTTTCCCACACGCGAAACATGTGTGAACGTATTATTATAATATTATGACACACATTTCTTATATAACATTCTATTAATTCGCAGACATTATAATATAACACTTAATTAATTAGTAACACTTAATTAATTGAGCTTACACTGGTCATTCACCTAGAGCAGTATTCAAATGTACACATACGCATTCAATTCATAGAGCACTTGACAATCAACAACACACGCACATAGTCACACTGTCCGGTTTATATAATACACATGGTCATATTAACAAGCATACATAGAATTTTTTACACACACGTAATCAATCAGATTCATTGACACAACAATTCATAGAGCACTGACAGAACCAACTCGCACACATTCGCATATAACGACACGGTTCACCTTTTTTTTTTTTAACACGAAAGTGTTTTATTCCGGGGTCCACCAAGACTTCACTGACGTATTTCCGTCACGGAAATACGTCATAGAACATAATACAAAGAAAGAAACCAGAAGAAAAAGTTCCACAAACATGCAAAATTTGGGAATCGAACCCACGACCTCTCGGTCCGCGACGATAGATCGCCGAGCGTTTAACCCATTGCGCCACAAACGCATTCGCAGAGAGCTACACAGACGCGCCTTATATATCTAACACTCCTCCGTGTACCCGCGCTCTTGCTCGGGGCGGTGCCGCCGCCTATGAGCAGAAAAGAGAAGTACTGCATTATGACACTAAAGCCCGGGATACATGGAGCGAACTTTCTCGACGAACTTCACGCGTCAAGTAACGACGCGGCGACACGACGCAGGATGTTTGCTGTGTTGCAATACATGCGGCGAACGCCGCCGCGCGTTGGCCGCCGTGTTGGCGGCGGTCCCGGCCGCCCGCTTCGAACTGAATTTGGCGTTGTCCTTGTAGAATTCACTTAGTTGGAAGCAAATGACTGCGTAAACGGCTTTCGCTTAGTCTCAGGCCGCTTCGACGACAGAGTATTATGGATAACCTTGAGTAGTTTTCGAGATCGCTTCTCGTTTCGAACGCGTCTAAGCCTAGCGAAAGAAATATCCGATGCCAACGCCATCTATCGGGGAAGTCGGGAGATAGGCATGACGACAGCATGTGGCCTCTGAGATCAGAAGATTTCTGTTGAAGGTTGTTGTAGAGAGCTTGCACTGCTTGTCTGTTTCCTCGCAGATCAGCGGATATGGGATGTACAAATACAACGCGATTCCTGAGAGATCATACTAGGAACTACTCAATCGGTGCAGAGACATGCAGACACGGCAACACCAACGCGATTGCAGACGACGCGAAAAGGCGCGCGCGCGCGAAACACCAGCATGCATTGCGACCGGAACTAGTGCCTCCTGATTGGCTGTCGTCCACCGCTGCGCGCTAGACGCTTCCGGCGGCGGCGTTCGCCCGACGAAAATGTTTGGACAGGCAGATCGGCTGCGGACGGCAAATTTCTTGACGCCGGCCGTCGGACGTTCGCCGCCCGACGAAGTTCTTCGCTCGGACGCCGGTTATTCGCTCCATGTATTCCGGCCTTAACGCGCACCGACAGTGAACGCTTCGGTGGTCTCAGTACTACGACGCCTCGATGCCAGCATTCGAAGGGACGCTGGCATCAAGAAGCACTACCAACGCCACCTAGGTGGCGTTCACCGTACTCAGCACAGCGGAGCGTGGCCTCCGCAATTAGCTCTGAAAATGTTTCTGAAGTTGATCGCGGAGGCTGCAATTACGACGCGCTGTACGCGCTGATTTGACTCGGTGACGATTCAGTTACGTGCTTTGTCTTGCGCGTTGTATTAGTGTGTCAGTTACGTGCTTCGTCTTTCGCGTTGTGCTAGCGTGTGCAGCGTAGTGCAGCTTCCATATGCACGACGGTTGCTCATGGTCATCGACGTTGGTAGTCGTGATGGAGGAGACGTGCCACCAGGCGTCAGCGTGGGTGCATCAACGCCTAAGGGCGCTTTAGCCACAAAACACCAATAGACATTATATATCAATGTGCAATAAACATTACACTACTTCTGTGAAGACACGTTTCACTTTCGTGTTCTATACCGATTCCTATATAAGAGGGATCAACCACATTTTTTTTTACATGCCTTGTGTACCTGCGTACGATTTTATATAGTCACGAAATGCGACCCCCCAATTGTGCCGGAATGCAAATCAGTTTTCTGCCAAGTTAAACAATTGCTGGTAAGACAAAGCTAAACGTATTAGGTGGTATTACAGGTGCAGGCAATGCACACAGACCTTTTAATATAAAGATGCAGAATTTTGAACGGTTTAATTACAGGGTTTTAATGTAGTCCCGTGGCTACGGCGTTGCGACGCTAGCCACCCTACCGCTGGGCTCGAGGACGTGACGGCCGCTTTTAGGCAGGAAGTAAAAACGCTCGTACAGTGCATTGAATGCACGTTTAAAGACCTCGAAAATACATTACAGAACTAACCGTTTTGTCTCGCAACATAGTTGGGCGCAACACGGCTAGTTAATCATGTATCACCGAGGCCACCACAGCCTCACTAGTGTGCAGGTGGCGCCGTTGTCATTCCTCCGTCTACAACGTGCTTGTTGGATGTGCGAGCGTTTGATCGTGTGTTTTTGTGTTTGCGGTAATGAAATGTGACGTAGTTAGCTTCAATAATAGTGCGAGAAGATAGCATGTGTCTTGCTGCAAACTCGCCGTATGCGTGGCGCGCCAGGCAAATGTGGACCAACGATTTTCGTGCCGGGTAGTGCGTTGCCTTTGTGTCATGGTTGCGGAAAGTTGGGTGCATGGCGCAAAGAAAGCATGCGAATTATTAGCGTGCCTGAGCTCGTCCACTACGCAGCAGCATGTATGCTGCGACAGCGTCTCCTTTATTTTTAGAAAAATAGAGGAGGCGCTGGCTGGGACTAACATCGTCGATGCAGCACCGGCAACTTGGAGAGCGCTTTTAGACCGCGTCGTACCGTTTGAAAGGTAAGTAATCGTGCTTGCTAACTACACGCGTATTGTGCGTGCTCCCCATGTGTGCACAGAATGCGTGAACGTAGGAAATGGTACTCCCACGACAACAGTAATACCTGTGCTGATGCTTGCTGAGCGCCGGTTGGCAGAATTTAGTTATGCGAGTTTATTGCCTCAATGCGAAATTGAAAATCTTGATAAGCGTCTTCTTCCGATGAGAAATATTACGTTCGGAAATAATCATGATCATCATGTGCACCTGTGCTTTTCTGCTGAAGTTGCATAATAGCGACCCATGTGCTTCACCGATTCTTACTGCAATCCCGTTTCCTCGCTTATAAATGCTTCGACGTCGTAAATAATCTGCTTATGAGGTTTTCGGTTTACGAGCAGTTTATGAGAAAAAAATCACAGCTTGCTACTAGTACAGCTTACTTTTTAAGACAAGGTTTGTTGACATAACTTATACGCAACTAAACATGACAGGAAAGTTGCTTATGAAAGAAAAAAGAAATGAATTGTTGTGTAAACAAAATTGGCAATTGTGTCATTTATGGTTGGCTCTGGCGTCTGTATTTATTTTCAGAAGTCATGCAGGTTATAGAAGCATTTAAGTCGCGTCTTTTGATGTGCTGAACTTCCACTTCGATGATGTACATATAAAGGTCCAGTGCTTGTTCCAGTTAGCCATGTATTCTAAAAGGAATAAAAAATTGAATTGTGAAAATGTCATTCTCAAATGCAGTAACGCATGACACTGAAAAAAGTGGACAAAGTTTTTTTCAAACCGAATATGATGTAGCATGGTGCATGAAAAACAAATCAGATCACTTGGCCTTTGTTTTGAACCACGTAAACAACATATAGTTAAATAGCTGTAGAATAATATGTTACAATTTGCATAAAAACTTGACAAGAGGCTACAGTTGCTTTCAAATTCCGCCCCCACCGCAATCGGCCACAGGAACCAGAGTCGAAGCCGCGACCATAAGGAAATAAATCACCATAGCCACTGCGGCTATAAATTTCAGTGGCGATCGATTTCGGGATACTATCGGTCACTTTCTGCACCGCTTTCATTACACGTACGCGTTTCCACATATTTATTTTTTGTTAACGCAACTTAATAGGCACTTTCGCACTAATAATAATCGCACGACAGCCGCATGTACCGCGAGAATAAAGAAAAGAAATATCCTTAAGCATTATCCCCTACATGAGCAAGAAGATCTAGATTACCAATACATTTTAAGGTCTTGCTTGCATCTCGGTGCAGTAAATACTGTCTAACAGGACTGCGTCTAAAATGTATATAGCCTATTGCTGAGAGCAATTCGTATGCGCATACCAATGATCGAGAATAAAATAACTTGCCTGTTTTGCGATCAACCTTCCTCCACCGACGTTCATGATATCGCATGCGCATCGTTGCGCGATGAAGTATCCACGCAGCACATTGAAGGCACTCAAACACAGTCAGTGGGTGAAGTGATCGCCTATGGTGCTCGTAGAGATGGAACCGATCGGTCGCAGCCGATGAAATCGCAATGCGCTACACGGGATCACGGCGCAACTCATTTTCAGGTCCCGGGGTGCTCGCGCTAAGGGAGGAAAGTTCCTCCATTTACGATTGCCGCAAGAGGGCGCAGCGCGTGAACCTTGCTCGAAGGAGGAACTCGCTGGCCTGAAGGAGGAACAGAGCCCGTTGCTCCCTTCTCACTCCCTTTTTTTTTAGAGTGTAGACTACGATTTCGTGGAGCTGTTGTGGGACAACCAAGTACGAATCGTATGGGAAGGCAGACATGCAATGAAGTTGTGAAATTCACCGAGGACTGAAACAAGGATGTCCTCTGTCTCCATTGCTGTTCACGCTTTATGTTAAGGGCATAGAAAGACGACTGGAAAACAGTGAAGTACGATTTGATTTATCCTACATGCGTAATGGGCAAAGGGTACAGCAGAAAGTCCCTGGACTGATGTGTGCGGAAGACATAGTGCCCTACTAGCGGACAACGCAAGAGATTTACAGACTTGCGAATATGTGTGACAACGCAGCGACAAACCTATAGGCCTTAAGTTTACTTCAGGGAAATCGAGAATTATCGTCTTTAATGAAGACGCGAGTAATTACGTGGTATCAATTCAAGAGAAAGTCATATACCCATGGTCAAGCATTATACGACGTAAATACCTCGGCGTATACATAAACGAAGGAAAGACTTACTCAAGCACCCACCAAGATAATCTGAAAACAAAGGCGAAGCAGAATACAGCAATAATGAAATACTAAAGTACTTTGGATCACAATAAATATGAGGTGGTGCGTGGACTCTGGAAAGGAGTAATGATACCAGCGCTAACATTCGCAAATGCCCTTCTGTGCTTAAAATCGGATATCTTGTCGGGGTTGGAAGTTAACCAGAAATCGGTAGGCCGGTTGGCTTTGGGAGCCCACGGTAAAACCACAAAGGAGGCAGTGCAGGGTGGCATAGGTTGGGCCTCTTTTGAAGTCAGAGAAGCGCAGAGCAAGATTAGTTTCTAAGGCAAGACTCAGGAGCATGGATGAAAATAAATGGGTGGCTAAAGTGCACAAGTATCTATACCTGAAAAGCGTGGACGCAGAATGAAAGATGTCAAGAAAGTTGGCAACCAATTGCAAGGTGATGGAAAGCGTAAATAAACAACCAGGGGTCATCAAAGAGAAAGTGAGAGAAACACAGGCAGGGAAGTGGATGCCAAGATTGGGGAAAAAATATCATGCAGATTTACAAGAATGGGAAGAAAGAAATTAGAAGGGAAAATATGTACGATAACAGAAAGGGAAGTGCCTTGCTATTTGAGGCTCTAGCATGTTATCTAAGGACAAAAATATACCAGAGAAAATATTTGCAACAAGATGAGGCATGCGTCTGCTGCAGCAAAAATCATGAGACCACTCAGCACATCCCTATGGTATGAGAAGGTACTATTCACCCAGTAAGACTTGTAGGTAACGTACACCTTCCAGAAGTGCTTGGATGGAAAGTGGAGGGAAGTATCAACGGGTCAGCAGTCGAGATAAGCAAGAGACATTTTGAGTATCGGTAGAAAAAAAGCAGCGAAGATATTGACGTTACAGGCATGGATACTAGGTAGATAGAAAGAGAAAGAAATATAAAGGAGACGTATACAAAAGCGCTAGAATGAAAAGCATGTATAGCATGCCTGGTTAGCTCAAGCAGGCTAGGTGACTATTTGTCACCGTCCCGTTTTAAAGAGGATGCCAATAAATCATCATCGCCGTCAGTGTCCGCGGAGCCATCCGTCTTGTGGATGCGCCATTATACGGTCGGGTAGCGGAACATGTTCGCCGCTGAAAACCGCTGCGCGTTTCTTATCATGGTGTGGTGTTTTGCCTTATCTGATCATCAAAGCTTCGCTCACACCGAATGCTACAGTACGTGTGATGCAAAAGCTTCATTATTGCGTTTCGCGGGCCGCGCGTTCTCGCGCAAGCATACGCTGCTGTGGGCGCGCGGAGGGGCTGCATGGCCGACAGCTGCGCCTATTTCACGACACGGCATATAATCCGACAAATATGGCATGATGCTCAAGAGACACCTCGCATTATTTCGGTGAGGCAAATTTTAAATTGGTCATAAAATTAACAAGAAACCACCATGTCGCCGTCATCGCGGTGTCACCGTCTACATCGTCGTCATACCTATGTTCCGATGTCGTGGCGCCACCACCGTCGTATCTAGTGGCCCGGTCATGCCGTCTACAAAATCATGTCAACCATAATCTGAGCCAAACACCGTTATTGACATCAGCAGTACACTTCGAAAGTATTGCTGTAGTCTGTCCACCTGATTCCTGCGGTCCGCATGAGCTATTCGCTTACTTTAAAGATTACCTTCGTGCTTTCTGCCACACATTTTTTAAAGACGAGACAGCGTTGCCATTAATTTCATGCGCTCTAGAAATGCGCCAAGTGCCGCTCTGCTATAATTTATAATGTGAAGTATACGTGGCGTTGGGGTGAGCGTGCTCTAGAGTTCTACCGTCGCTCGCGTTGGCACTGTACGAAGCTGAAGTAAGTTATTGGCGCTGCTCAGTGCAAGTCGGGTTGCTTCTAAAGCGTCTCGAACACCAACTACGTCCAAAGATGTCGGCATGTCATTCAAAAATCTTAGCGCCCTGTAGGTCAAGTGAGGCGACATTTACAAGTGATCTGGGCTTTGTCTATAGCTGCTCGTTGTCGTTCGTCATTTTCGTTTGGATACGTTTTTATTCTATTCTGTTTTGATGCTGCTGTCTGCATTCGTACAGGCGTGCGACTTCATTCTTGTCACATGATGCTTTAGTTGTTGTAGTGCTTGGCCAATCGAATGTATTACTGATAAGGTTTACTTATCCTATGCAGGCACTGTGCTGTGGCCTTGGAACGTGTTTGGCGCCATGCCGGACTGCTCGAAGAACTCGCTGAGCAGCAGTGCCTCAGCGTAGCCGAGGCCTATGCCACAGTTCGACGTGGACTGAGGAGCATAGAAAGCCTTCACGACTTCATGAGATTCACACGTGTCGTCCAGGACTACGTTGTGTGCAGGCCGCGCCAGGACGGCCGTCCTCAACTGGATACCCTCCACGAGGACTGCTGGAGGATGATCCGTCGCTACCTGATGACCGACGACGTCAAGGAACCCGTGGAATCCGCGCCCGTCAGTCATTGACAACAGAACTTGCAGGAGATGACTTTAATCTTATTCTTTAAGGACCCCATTTAGAAACATGTGTTCGTCGTAAATATGATTGGTAACAGCTTCGGCAACGGCAGATGGCCTTATGACTGTATGGAAGCTCGTTCCAGTTCCTTCTTGCTCGAAGAAAGAATGACACTCCAAAAGTGGGTGTCCGGTCTCGTGTACGTTCAGCCTGAAAGGGGATGACGGGCGCGATGATATATGTGGACGGGACGGGATGTGCGGCATAAGCGCCGACTACGAGGGGGGCATCCAAAGTTTTCCAAAGCCTCTCCCCCCCCCTCCCCTCCCAAAGCTCCCTCCAATGTTTTCTGGAGCCCACCTCCACCCTGGCGATGCCGATGTCTACCCCCCTTTCCTGCACCCCAATTTGTCATTGCAAGACCTGTCGCGCCCACGTCTGAGGGATAGTTGTTTCCAACTTTTCACTGCTTAATTCTTTTTTCAATTAACAAAAAGTCTGCTGTATTATTGTTCGTGCGAATCAAGAGGAATTAGCAGACTTAATTTCATTTCTGATGATATACGGGCAGCTTCTGTACCTAGAGACTAAATATTTTGCTAAACGTTCACATTGCTTCCAACGGCTCTGCAAGTTTGTAACAGCGAAGGAACTAGTGCTATTAGAAGCACTCGAAAATGGAATATGCTTCTTTGAATGTTGTCCTGGGAGAACTAATCATTCATGGAGCTTATATTTAGGGCTTAAGATATCCCGATAAGCTAGCTGTATTTCATGGCTTAGTTATAGGAGCGCGCTTCAAAAAAACATGGAAACAATGAATGAGGACACCCAAGAAGCGCAGAATTTTTTTTGTGTGTTCATGTTTTTTTTTTCATGTGCGCTGCGTATACAACTAAGCTATATTTAGAGGGAATGTGGTGAGTATTAGCTGTAATATAGGCAGAATTTCCAAGTATGTTGGTTCCAAGTATGCTCCAAGTATGAAGGTTTCAAACAGGCGAGTCATCTATGAAGACAACCTTTTGATGTGTGTGGTTTCTTTCGACACAAATCGAGGCTTCGCTGGAAATTGGGCTGTGGTTCTGCAAGGCCACGCAAACCGGCTGTCATCTTTTTTTTTAATTTGTATTTTTGGAAAACTGATGCAAGTGGAGACTCGTCTGAATCATTCTGGGGCAGGAGGACCATGGTTGTTGCACAGATTACCCAGTTCCTAAATTAACCCATGGAGGAGATCACTTATGGACAATGGCTACCAGCCGTTGAGTAAGCACGTCTTGCCTTATAGGCAGCCTTCGAATTAGCTGTCTCTATTTAGACAAAACAATATGTTAATTGTCCAATCTCGTCATCTTCGGATTCCTTTAAAAGGACGTGCGGTGCTGTAGTACTGTCCTTACTGGGTACAAGCCACAGTGATTGAGATCATTATCATCTTATCATAAACGGAGAAGAAGAAGAAAAGTCTGTGGCTACGATCGTTGTGCTTTGCCGCGCTGAAAGGTACGTTGACAGAATGATGACATGACTGTCAGCCGTCACCCGAACAAATGTTTTTTCTGTTTTCCAGCCAGGAGTAACTTGTAAGTATATAAAGGCAGTGCGTCCATCATACTTCATTACTTCGTTGCAACGCCACTAATTGCCGCCGTAGGTACCATCACCGTAGCCATACAGCACAGCTTACATAACATTACAGCTTGAGGCAGTGACGGTTCTTTACTGTACCATCAGGGGAGAACTAAAGTGCGGCTAATTAATAACGATGATGCGTCCCGTGTAAAAAGCAGGCTTATACCTTATAGCAACGATGCTGAGTACCGTGTAGGCTTCTTCGAGTGACTTCACGTATGTCGCGTGCAAGCAATGCAAAAACGCCCTTGTCCTGTGCATTGGGGCACGTTAAAGATCCCCTGGTGGTCAAAGTTAATTCATGGTCCTACACCACGGCGTGCCTCATAATGAAATCGTAAAACCACGTAAAACCCCAGAATTCAATTCAAGGCTTTGTCGGAAGATTTGGTGATGGTGGGATAAAAGCTATCTCTAGGACCACATGTAGAGCCGACTTGGAGCATTATAGACATCATGAAAATTCTGACTTTGCGAAAAATTTAATGTCAAACCAGCCACATCCCCGATGCGTTTCGGTGGTGGCGGGATGCGCCCTCCGCTGGGCATTCCTTCACCGACCGAAATGCCACCGATCTCTTAGGGTTCCCATGCGCTCCGCATCACCCAACACTGACAGATAAACAGTCAATGAGTTGATAAGGACATAAGGAGTGATGAGGGGTCATATGGGTTTCGTCACAGGTCGATAATGGTTCGACGCGGATGGATAAGGTGCTGAAGAGCGATAAGGGTTTATAATGGTGGGAGCAATTCTGATAAGGTTGATAGGGACCGATAAGGGTTGATGAAGATCGGATCATGTCCCATAAGATTGATACGTTCAGATGCGGGTTGATAAGGATCGGATCGGATCGATTGCGATAAGGTTGATAACGACCTATAATGGTTGGTAAAGGTCGGATCGAGTCCGATAAGGTTGATAGCGACCGGTAAGGGCTGATAAGCGTTTATAATGGTCGGATCAAGTTTGATAATGACACCGGGCTACGTAGAGCTGAGCGAGTGGCACAATGCTCATACGCATATTTAGAAAACTCCAGTGGAGTTTCTGCGTGAATGGTTTTAGGGGGGGGGGGGGGGAGAGGGTGACACATGCGCGGTTGACACCCCCTGGCTACGCCACTATAGCCCCAATATGTCCAAGGCGTCACTTACATTCCATCATATTTATTCCGCCGTCTCATATTGTTGCCCTAGCTGGTAATATAATTCCAACAGGTGTTTTGCAGTTGCGTAACGAAAACATAATTGCTGCTTCTATCGCTTCCTGACCTGTTCATTGAGCCCTCCTTCTGACGCTGCATCGCATTCGCTTTTATTCTGAGGGAGACGGCGCTCGCAGACATCGCATATTTAGTCCTGAGCGAACGCTGTCAAAATGCTGCGTCGACCAGCCCCTCTTAACGAGATTTGGCGTGGAGAAGGCCGTCCTGGTCAACTAAAGTGTAATCTGCAAATGTACTAGTTTATTTCTGTACCTTTAACCGCATTTAAACAGAGCATCGTTACATGACAGCGGTCGAATTCTTCCCAAGTTTTACATTCTTCACGAACTTAACGATAACACGTAATGGTGACTTAAATTTGTATAAACGTAAATTAAGTTACTTGAGGTTACGCTTTTGTGCTTTTCGACGGCGTATCCCTTTGGAATTTCCAGTTGCATTTAGCACTCGTTTATGTTGCAAGTAGGTCGCATGCTCGCATGGTATCTGGCTCGCTGACATAGGTTGCGGTGCATTCCACCAGTTTCTTGTGGTGCTGGCGTGAGCTGCGGACGCGTGTGAGTCAACGAGGCACCAGAACTGGTTCTCTGTGCGAGAGAAAACAATATGGCTTGCTTAGTGGCCGCAGTTAGTCCTCCCCTGTGACGCATTCAACCGGCAGTGGGGGAATGACAGCACGGTCATCGGAACATGAGAAAGAAATTTTCAGACCAATAAAAATTGGTTGCAGCCTGTATGGAAGGCACTACCACGTCGCCATCGGCGGCTTTGCCGATCTTTGAAAATAAAAGTATGTGACCAGTTGATTCTACGGTGCACAGAAATATGGGAACGTAAACTTGAAGGATAAGAAGGAAGCTCGAGTGGAAGCTAAGGACCGCGCAATGAGTAATGTAATGAAAAGAGGGTAGGCGTATCGTGAAGAGACAGAAAGAGGATGATATAGCTCAGACGGCAGACATATGTAACTTATAGTCAAGTTGAGATTAAAATAAGTGGAGTTGGGGAGGTCAGGTAGTGCGTAGATTAGATAACCGATTGGCTTATCAAAGTAACACAATGGGAGTGTTTAGAGAAAGAAAACCTAGTCGAGGACGGCAGTGATGAAATGGGGTGCAGAGTATAAGATAAGGCGATGTGATGAGATTAGGAAGTTTTGCAGACAAAGGATAACAGTCTACTGACACAAGATAGTATAGGCAACACATGTGATTTGTTTTTGCCGAATCTGCTCAGAAGTGGCAAGGAAAAACCACAGACATTGATCAGCGGGTCAATCGATCCGTCTGATTACTCAGTGGGACACCAGTTCACTTTATACCATGTGTCCCACGTAATAACTTGTGCCAAAATTTGAAAATATGCAAGTACCACGTAGCTGGGCAGAGCCAAGGTAATATTGTTTGCCGTCGCTTGGAGCAAGCCAAACTGTTTTTCCTGCATCGCTTAATTATTGCATTAGTTCTTAATTAATCACCTTCTCAAATATTCAATGCGGAGCAGCAGTGTCAATGAGAAAATTGTGGGCCATCCTGAAATTCCCGACCCAGCTTTGTATTGCTCAATAGGTGCTACATGAGTTTTTTCCAGGCCTGAAAGGTAAGCCCGCGAAACACTAAGAAGTTCGGCCCGATAAAGAAACGAACTGTCCGTAGCCCTCGCGCGAGACGCTGGTTGGTTTGAAAATGGAAAGTTCACGCACTTATTACCGAGGCGCAGTGCTGGGCGCGCTTTCTTCCTCCCTTTCGGACAAGCGGACGGTTACCATTGATCGTCAGGTATCGAGAAGCTCGGCTCGCCGGACTGAACAACGATGGTAGATGCGTTATTTATTATTACACGTTTTGAATTTATTTGTCCTTGAAATCCCTGGGCTGCATTAGCGGCCCAACGTTTTCAAGGGGAAAGTGCCCATAGACCGAAACAAGTATGGGTTGTGCACTGACGTCATCGCGGCCGCCATCTTGTATATAGCCAACACGATAAAAATGAGGCACGTTATCACCAGCCGCCATGAAGTTTTTTGCTTCCATCTAGTGCCATTCCCCTTATCTGCAGCGGTTCTGTGGCCGCCGTGAATATGATGGCCGTGATGTCACGTGAACGCTCCTCATACCCGTATCACATCTTTTCTTCGATCATCGCTCAGGTTGGTCTATACGCCGACATTTTTTGAGGTCCCGAAAGAATGCATTGAGGTGGTAGTCCTCCACCCACTGGCTGTCACCGACTCATCCGAAGCAATAAGCTGTACTTTACTATAGCGTTCCTATGGTATACAGTAAAACGAACATCCTAGCGTTGAGACCCCCGCTTGTCGTTTACAGCACCATTTCCTCCCCAACTTGTCAGGATGTCACAGGCATATGTTGTGCAGGAATATATTCGTCAAAAAGTGGCGATAGGTATAGAGCAGAGCAGCTGCCAATTAAGAACTGGAGAGGAGGACGCCTCAACATTAAGAAAATGTGTTTTATCAGGCTATTTTATTTTAATAAGAAAACTTCGATAATAATTTCTTAGCAAGACTTATTAAGCTAGGTTAGCAATTGATGCCGTTTTTGAATTGTCTCTTTTCTATATATACCAGCTGTCCTGTTCGCTTTTTTCGTTCTTTTTTTTTTTTTTTTTGCTCCCTGTTAAAGAATGAGCATTGCAACACTTCCGTTGTTCGTCTGGAAGTGGTATACATTTGCCATAATAATGTTTTCTATATACTTTAAATTTTCTCGTCTTGTTTGATATCTGCTTGCTTGTGACGGCAGAAGCAGGTTAGAGCCCGACTTGTACAGACGTAAGCAGCCCTGTCTAGAACGCGGGCATGGTGGCTTCCGGGGCTCTCCGGAGCCCCGGAAGCGACGTCTAACGATAGTTGCTGCGACGTCTAACGACGTAGCTGGGCGTCTGGGCGACGTTGCTGCGACGTCTAACGATAGTTGCTGGGCCCAAACATGCCCATCACCTACCGTTAGACGTCGGACCCAGCAGCTAGCGTTAGACGTCGCTGGCTGGCTCCGGAGAGCCCCGGAATCCGCTGTTCCCGCGTTCTAGACAAGGCTGCTCACGTCTGTACACCATGAATTACATGCAAAAAATTACTTGTAATCAATTACGTTCTCTGGTAAGTTTGTAATTTAGCGACTACCTTGTTTACTCGGTAACGCTCACTGTAATTCATTTGCTTTTTCCAGTAACCAATTACATGGAACTAGTTAGTTTTGACGAAACGAGCTGTAACAGTCGACGCAGCATTGATACTGAAGTTTGGCGAGAACTACCGAGTCCAAAAGGGATGAAAATATCTACATGGCTTACCTCCTTGCCACCATCGGCGTCTCGCAGCTACGCCTGGATCGCCTGAACATGGCGGGCTTGCAGATTTGCACGCTTCGCTAGCAAGTCCGACCTCCGAGCCTTTCTCTTATACTACATTTATCTCTCTCTTCTGGAAGCGCTTTTAGGCGGCCTTCATCTCTTCGATATACACAGAAGTCTTTGGCCATTAAAAGCGTATGTTTCTCTTTGAAATATAAGTGATTCATATACACCTATTTTTTGTGATTGTAACGCACGAACAGTGTTTTTAGGGCCTGAATGATGTGCAGCTTTATATTGAATTACATTACAGATTTGGCTACCTCTTCAAGGAACGTGGGCGTTTGCTGGCGTCCATTACAATTACCCGTTTAAGTCTAAATGGCTTACGAATAAAGTCTGCCGGGTGGAGGTCTACCAGATATCGGCTAATAAATGGAAACGGCGCTATACATGGCTCGATAGTGATGGCTACTTCGGACGCTGATGCCAAGGAATCACCTATGGGCGATTTTTCATTTTTTCACTGGCCTAATTGGGAGCGCCTTACACTAGCCCTGGCAATAATAAAGCGCTGTGCTCCATTAGAGGACCCAGATCCGAGCACCGCGACATTTTCGTACCTACAATGTTGTGAGAAAGGTGTTCGTACGTTACAAGTTGCAACGCAATCCTTCTATCCAACGCGCACATCGAGCGAGTTTTCAGTGTAGATTCCAGATGTATTCGCAAGAAAATGAGGAAAGATTACCGAACAAAAATTTTAAAGGCAATTCTTACTGAAGACAAACAACGTGTGAATAGCTACAGAGGACGCGTTGAAAGAGGCAGGCCAGCTCGTTCTATGTATGTACTGTATTTGTGCAATGTTAATAAATGTACGTAGGGAGGAAAGTAGTGTTAAAGTAATCGAGTAGTGTTTAGAACTTGCTCAATTATTCTCGTAGGCAGCAATTAGCAACTGTGATAAATTACGTTTTTTGAATGAAGTAATTATAATCGTAATCGGTTACTTTTTTTCTGTAACGTGTACAAGTCTGGTTTGAGCTGACGCCGTAAGGCTCGAACCTGCTCTGTAGAGGTAAAATTTAAATGCGACTCTGTAAGCAAGTTTGCAACTCTGTAGTAGCGTTTGGGCCTTTATTTAGCCCTTGGTATGCAGTAAGTTTGATCTGCATTGGCTGATGCACTTTCGAAAAATAGTCTTATGGCAAAAGTTCAAAATACAGGAACTGACATTCAGGTTATAGTTAGCGTTGGTACAGCATCACGCTTGTGTATACTTGGAGTTAACCTTAAAATGCCACCTGTGACTGTAATAACTCGAGACCGACGTTTCCTACCGATGTTTTCGTTCGGCTGTCCTGAATATGCCGCGCTTGCAGACAGTGTCCACGTCCGAAGCTGCCATGAGCTCGCCGCCTTCGAAGTTGCCGGCATCACGGAACGCACCGGCGCCTCCCTTCTCGGCATCGTCACTGTTGCCGACGTCTGGGAATTCGTCTGTGCCAGTGGACCCAGCGTCAACACTGTCGCCGGCGTCACAGAACCTGCCAATGGCACCGGGCTCGGTGTCACCAGTGCCAGTTACGTCACGGACCGCGCTGCTGCCACTGTCGCCGACGTCACGGAACTTGCTGGTGTCATTGGAACCGGTGTCATCAGTGTCGTTAACGTCACGAAACTTAGTGGTACCTTCGGACTCAGCGTCAACACTGTTGCCGACGTCACAGAACTCACTAATGCCGCCGGGCTCAGTGTCGTCACAGTCGCCCACGTCACTGCAGAACTCGCTGGTACCGCCGTCGCTAATGTCGCTGACGTCACGGAACTTTCCCATGCCACCAGACTCGGTGTCATCACTGTTGCCGACGTCGCGGAACTCACCAATGCCGCCGGGGTCGGCGTCGCCGACGTCACTGCAGAACTCTCCGGTGCCGCCGTCGATAATGTCGCTGACGTCACAGAACTTGGATGTGCCGCCGGGTTCGGTGTCGTCGCCGTTGCCGACGTCACGGAACTCACCGATGGCGCTTGGCTCGGAATCGCCACTGTTGAAGGTGCCACGGAACTCACGTGTGACTCCGTGCTCGTCGTCGACACCGTCGCCGGTGACGAGTGCGGCACCGGCACCACCAGCCTTGAAGCCGTCACCGTTGCATATGCCGTGGGACTGGCCGGTGTCGCGGGCTTCTGCGTCGCCACTACTGGGGAGCGTTCCTAGCTCGCCGGGGACGCCGAGCTCAGCCAAGTTTAGCATCAGGCAGGGCAGCGTCTACTCGATGAGGACGTCCTTGCAAAGCCAGACCGATTCCGAGCGTTCGATGGACGCCAAGGCCAACCGTGAGCTTTGAATGCAAATTACCTATTCTGTAACGATTCCGTTCAATTCCATCCTTTTTACCAATCTGTCATTATCTGGCGGCACGCCCGTTATCGCCGGGATAAACTATACCCTTGGCTTGACGGCTGATATACGAGTAGAATCATAAGGTAATTCAAATGTACGCTCACGCAAATTTGGGTGGATACATGAATTCGTTTCATGAACATACATTTGAAACGGGATGACGATAGGTACAACAAGACTCATTCTATTTATCTTTCTGGTTACGTCTTCTTTCGGCCCATTAGATCAGTTAATCGGTAAAAGCATCTCTCAGTATTTTTTTGTCCAAAAATACATTAGTGCGGCCTCGTGCTCGACCATCTCAAATGCGGGCGCTGCTATCGGCTCCTTAAAATTAAAACCGAAACTGGTGTCTTCATAGAACTAAATCATTTGGGTATTTCTCAATAGATCTATAACTTCTACGTTGAAGGCTTTGCATTGAAAATAATGTTTTAAGATTTCGTAAATTATTGGTTGTTAACTAAGGACACGAGTTCGTAGTAAAAATACGTTGCTCAAGAGGACCGTGAGCTAATACTGAGTTTGTTGCATTTACGTAGCGGACATCTGTGTTTTAAGGCTTGCCACAGGTTAGCTGTCATCGGTTCGACGTGTTTATTTATTACTTTCTTTAGTTCAAAGAGATAGAAAAAAAAAGCTTGTGACAGAGAGAGCCTTTTAAGAAAGGTGCATTTCTAAAGAGGCGGAATTGCCTGCATGAAAAATTTTGGTGTACAGGTAGCTGATTAAAAGATTGACTAACTTTCTAATTATTCACTTTAGGTTGCATGTCTCATTTGGAAAACTGAAACCGGGCATTACTGAAGCAATGTTTGCTTAGTAGAACTAGTATGACTAGCACCATTTGCGAGATCATCTGGCCCTAAAATATATGCTACGAAAACCATTCGCGTTCCAGTTAATAGTTTCTTAACAGCAGTACACCTTTGACAGCGGAGCTGTTTAAGCCGGAGGTTGGCCCGTGTAGCGTAGACCAGAAACTGCCTGGCGATGACACCGTGCGTTGCCTATACAACCCAGCTGCGCCTCGCTTCGCCGCCGCACCGCCGCACCAAGCTGCTACGACTGCGCACATGCTCCGTTTAGCAATGACGTCACTTCGCGTCGCCTAGCAACCGTCGCGTCGCTTCGCCTAGACATGTCAACGCTTCGCCGGGCTGTGTCTTGAAGCGCGTCGGGCGGCCAAGAGAGAATCTGCGCGTCGGCGGCGAGCCGATCCGGAATACCGTACCAAAGCTGCAGCTGAGAAAAAGGCGTCATCGAGTCGAAGATTCTCAGTTTAGAGAACGAGAACGCGAGAGTCTGCGTTTGAGTATCCAGCGTGGTCGGGATAGCGACCCTGGCTGTAGCTTGGTCGATCACAAGCTCCGCTGTTTGCCCCAGCCTTGCACCACTAGTGCACGCTGCGCAAATTTTTTTGGCATATTAAGGGCATGAATATCTCAAAAGTGGGACTAGTTCTACTGTCCTAGAATTAACGCTCAGAATACATACCTTCACCGCTGCTGGGGTTCTAGTTTACATTGAAACATGTGCGTTAAATAGTACAATTAAAGAATAAATCAGGGAATATTTTAATTTAGCCAGCTGGACGTTACGATTTGTCGTGCAACCAATGTCCGCATATCCATGTTCTCCACCTGAGCAGGCCGAATTGCTCTATATGCTTCAAGCGATATTGTAGAAATTTGTTCGAATTAAAAAAAAAAGGCATTTCAGAGCGACTTCTCGTTTATCATGAGTTCGATTCATAATCAAACGGTAGCAGATTTGTCAATAGCTGTTCGGTTCAGAAAACCAACCTGCGTATGAAGAGCTTCCCGTCATATGATCGCTGTTTACTCATATGTAGTCATGAACCATAGTCACCGGAACCAGACTTAAGAGGGCAACATACGTCAAAAGCATAGCGCCCTAAAGGCAACGAATGCGTTCGCATGTTACAAGGTGCACTAATTCGCAGCATTCTCTAGTAGACCTGCCAGACAACGAATCTGAAGCAATATCGAACTCGCGAAACGTACAAACTGATTGGTACTCGTGTAAAACAACTCTTTTATAATTAACTGTACAATTGTCTATAGCGAACTCTAGGCTTCCGCTGCCAACGTGTACAAATCAAGGCCATAACGACGGTTTTCTCCGAGGAACAAAACCGGATCTCAAAGGCTGCGCTTTTACTGACTATACATGTGCCGAAGGCGATTTCTGGAGTCTGAAATACGTCATGGCCGCCATGTTTTGGACGCTACCTATAGCAATAAGGGAAGTGAACTTGAGCAGGCCTGTACAACCTTGCGCACAGAGAACGCCATTGTTAGTGACGTACGTTTCAAGGTACAGACAAAAATGTGCGCCTATATTACACATAGTTTAGTGTTTTAAAAAGACATATTTATTTCTTGCTTCTTATCTCCACGGCAAATAGCAAGTCCCTGTACAACGAACGCACCACAAGAGTTGGTTATATATGTGAGTTTGGGCATACTGAATTCAAAAATTTGTGCCTATACTATACGCCTAGTTGCGTTCTTTAAAAAATATTTTTCTTGCTTCTTATCTTCACTGCAAATAAAATGTCCCTATACAACGAACGAATAACATGAGTTCGTGTACGTTTGTTATATGCGAGTTTGGGTATACTGAATTACTCTATCATTTTTTTTGGCGCATATGTCTGCTCATTATAACCAGGTTCGACCGTGTATCGAACGCGCCTTCCACTCAAATGGCCATTCTCACTGAAGTGTTCGTAAGCAATCTTAGTTCCTCAAAACAACGCCTCTTAAGAGCATGAGGCAAGAAGTGCAGCCCAGTGCGTGCATTCTTAAAAAAAAAAAGAACAACAAAATCAGGGCCTTTTACTTAAATCAGTCATTGCCGTCCACTTACCCGTCTGGTAAATGCAGTGTTTACCGCAAGACGATATATTCTATATCACTCAAAAGGTGCACTCGACAAAGTCGTGCTTCTCGCTCAATCCTATAGTTTTGTTCTAGCTTTAGTGGCGATACGTGCAGTTAATCTATTTCAGCTCGTCTTGGTTCTTTTGTTCTGTCTGTCTTCGTGTCTTTCACATTTTTCAAGTGTTTATCGCTAGTAACCCTCCGTCAAGTATCCTTTAACAGGACACTTAAGAGAAACGCTTTATCAGTTTACACTGATAAAGTATTTCTTAATAAACTCTATTTTTGTTAATTTCACGGCAAGACGGTGATTAGTAGAACAGAAAATGAAGACCAGTTTTTTAACTTTTTTTCAATATCGCGCCGGTGCCCCAGAGCCCATACGCCATTATGACGCCATAGATATCAAAGTATTCTCTCGTATTAAGGTCGTTGTAGTTAAGTAATGGTTCAGTCAATGAAGTCACTAGTGATGAGACGAAGCAAGCTTTCAGACACGATAACGGGCGCGATATGGTGGAGTATGCCTCCAGCTCCGTTGGGGAACGGCTGCGCTGAAATCCAGCCGTGACCGTGATTGTAGATAAGGGTTGGGCTGTTCACGGAGGCGTAGTGACAAACTATATCCCGTACAATCTCAGCTTGAGCACACGGCTGAAACAGCAATTCTATATAGGCTGTCAGAAGTCACGTGCCGTGACGTTTGACGGCGAGAAAAGACCATATTTTCTCAAATACAGCCAACTTGGCTACGTGACGTGAATTCTATGTGTCTACGGCCCGAGCTAAAGCTTCTTCGAAGCTTTAGCTCGGGCCTAACTTAACGTGGCCTATTCAAATACATGTAAAACACAGAAACGCATTTCTGAGATAACCCCTGGACCAATTTTAATGAAATTTGTTGCATTTGAAAGAGAAAGTTAATTTTAGTGATTGTTGCGAGCGGAATTTCGATTTAGTACCGGAATTTTGTTTAAAAACTTTCAAAAATTCTAAAGTTTGAAAAAAAAAATAAAAGCACAAAGTTTTCACATTAATAGCTCAGCATCAAGAACAGATATTGCGCTTCTCTAAACGGCATCCATTAGCTCATTCAAAGCGGACAAACTCGATATGTCAATTTATATCATACGTGAATGTGTTATGTTATGTACGAAGGTTCTGCAAAAGCTATATTTCCATATTACTGTTTTTTTTGCGATTCATATGTAATATATCTATTTTGGCGGCTTTAGATGTTCTGTTAGGTGTAGTTCACATAATTGTGATGTCATTTTTCATTGCTGAGTTACAGAGTTGTAAACTTGATAGTTTCGTTTTCTTAAAATTCGCGATTTTTGCCAATTTTTAATAAAAGATTTACTACCAAAATAAAAAATTCGAAACAACCGTCACTAGATTTCAAGTTTTTCTTGTAAGTACAACAAACCTCGTCACATTTAGTGCAGTGGTTGCCGAGAAAAACGAATTCTCCTTTTACATGTATTCAGATAAGAGCTGGCGCAAGACGAGGGTAATTGGAGATCACTGTGAGATGTCGTCGTCCTACAGTGGACATAAATAGGCTGCTGATGCGCTGCTGATTATGATGACGACGATGATGAAACATTTACGATATTTATCCACATCTGCTCTTTCGTACTTGTAACAGGTATTTTAGTGTGCGTTTATGGTCGAGCTTAGATTGCGTCGTCTGGTTTGCCGACTTTTTCTAGCATGTAAAAATGATTGTAGCTGCGACAGCCGACACGAAAAATGCGTTAAATAAACTTTCATAGTTATAGCTCTCAAATTGTCATCTCGGATATTTCTGTGCCTCAAAGGCTGTCAGAATTGTTACACAGTTTTCAACCACGCCTTTTCTCATCACACGTCTATAGTTGGAGCTCGTTGTCGTGCACGCAAAACTTTTTGAAAGCGTTACCAGCTGGGGTGTTACCCAAGGTAACGAGCCAACACCCTTAAGGGTGTAAAATGTTTTAGAGTGTATATGCTGTCTCGTCGATATATGGCTGCCGAACACGCGTGGTCATGAGTGTGATTCCCTGCCGCAGCGGCCACATTCCGCGCCCCCATCAGAATGTGGCCATTGCAACCATTGAAACCCGCGGCTCTATTTTTATTCGTTTTGGGTGAAAGGAGTTAATTATTACTGGTGCAAACCAAGGCCCGAACTTTCATTCTCTCGAATCTCGCACCAAAACCCGCCAGCCTCGCTGCGACGTCCGGGATTTCAGAGTATTTTCTCGTATATGGACTGTGCTGCCGCAGGGAAACCCTTAGAAACTTGCTGGGTTGAGTCATTTGTACCTTTCGAACGAGCGCTTCTTTACAATTAGCCATACACGAGTAGGCGCTGTCAAGATCAATGACGTGACAGCTAGCGGCGGTGCGGGAACTTGAAAGCGGCGTCGCGACCCATCTTTCATTTATGCATCTTTATCGTCTTACTAAGCCTGTGCTCACAGTAAGGGTGACTGTTTTGCTATTGCCGAAGCGTAATTTACTAATACAGCTATTTTTCTGTATGGACATCTTTTCTTTCAACTTTCGCTTAAGCACGTTTAGTGGGAACGCTATGGTACTTTAGTGATTCAAAAATGTGAAGGAGGGGGCGGTGAAAATATTTATTGGAATTCATGCCCACTTTTCCGTTCCAAAGCATTCTACAGGAGCATCATTGAATGTTGCCCGCATTTCTCGTGCGTTCTGCAGGGGTGAATGGTACACACACCAGCCCTGTGTAGCATTTCGCGTTGAAAGCCAACGGTTCAGCGAACTGTTTCTTCATAAGCGCGTCATTGGATATGCTTGCTTTTTCTGTTTCCCGGGCGACCTGATGACTCTTACGTGGCTGACACGTGACTTACAGATGGCAGATTAGACGCATCTCGTTGGCTTGTCATCTTAAAGGTTGATGCAATCGTTCTTAATAGCCGATAGCTAGTGCACGCATCGACAGTGATTTACCTTTGGGAACACAAAAAATAGTGCGCTTTTCTTTTGGCACTTAGCATAACTCCGTGTCACCTTTTTGTTCAAACGAGAAAAAATAAACTAAAAAGGAAACAGATAAATTATCACAGGGCCCAGCGCCGAGAGATAAGAGGAGGAAATTGAGCGCCATGATTCGAATACTACGTATGTGGTGATAACATGAGCTGACGTAGACTCGTATGGTGATTTTCTTGTTTTTGAGAGCCGCATAACCTCATTCAAGGCTCAGCTAGAAAGAAAGCCTTCGATAAGGCTTGCGCAAGCATTCCGTAGTCCGGTGCGACAGCACCGCCGTTGCAATATCAGTGAAAGCAGGCGTTATCTTCATACAGCTGTCGTCCTGTCCGTGTATATTACAGCTCTTGCGAGTCGCTGTGATACGGGGTTGCCCACCCCGCAGCAGTGTCATTCGGACAAGCTTTTGTGATTACTATACCCAAGTCAACGAGGCGTGACTTTTGAAGAACGGCCATATTTCCAGTGCTTGCAAAACACTCCTGTCGAGTCTCCATTACATCGCCAAACATTCGAAGTTTCTTTGGCGGTATTGTATTGTATTGTATTAGAGACCGCCCGCTCAGCGCTGCGTAACTGAATGGACGTCGCCGTTCGAAAAACCAGATCTGTCGAATTGCCGTCGTTATCAATTAGGATACTCATATCATAATTATAACAATGGCTATAACGGCCAAACGGATCATTTTCATATATGAATCATGATATATGAAAATGATCCGTTTGGCAACACCCACAGAAAAATGTTAGCTATGTTTTAATAAAACCCTATAGGTTCCTGAGTATTTTGATTACCTTATTGGGTTACACATTCAAATGAACAAACTTCCAAGGAACCTAGAGCTAGTGTTCTCAAATGGGTCGTTTTCATGTAGCAGTCGAATCTAACTGATAACTACGTTTGTTGGAGAGATTCGATATATTTTTTTAACTGCGACGTCCATTGAGTTACGCAGCGCTGAGCGGACGTCTACCGAGGTAGCAAGGCGTCTCGCGTGCCAAATTTCCCGGATGTCTGACCAACCATGCATGCTCGTGCAGAGCAGCAGCGCACAGGAACAGTACATTTCCGCAGAAAATGAACACAGATCCTTTTTCTATGGACCAGATGAACTTGAACGCCAATGACAGCAGGTATCGCGAATGTCTGAATGTGAGTAAGAAATACACGAGATCGATGACATCGACGCACCAAAAACTTAGCGCAGAGTCGTATAGTTTTCAATGTAATGGTCTCGGATCTGCAGCCCAACTTCGCGCCATCAAGTCCGCGATAAAGAAGCTGCTCACTGCTGCGTCGAGGAGGCAGTACTCGGGACTGGACTTCAAGAAGCAGGCGCACACGACGCACAGGTGCATCCTGCATCCACGCTCCAGGTTCAGGTGCGTCAGCTCGCCTCCGCCTCGAATGCGTGCCTCAGTCAACGACGCCACTTCTCAAGCAGTAGTAGTCCGCGCACTCGCAGGGGCTGTCCACATACAGGGTGTTTTAGCGAACACTTTCAAAAATTCTTAAAGGTTGCCTGTGGCAGATAGCACAATTCTAGTTCATGAGCTGGTCTACTCGAAGAGGCGGACATTATTTGCACAAGAAATTGAAAGGCATATCGAATAATTAACAAATTCGCTAATTAAGTTTTTAACTAATTACCTGATGGCCCATATTGCAATTTACAAATTGTAGCCGCGGAGTTCGCCAGGCGGATCCACTTAGAATTAATTCTCGGGATGACACCAGTTTCGAGATATTAATACCCGAACTTTGCGGAGAAATGCATTGGCGTTCCAGCCAAGTTCTTAACAAAACGTCGCTTTATGCATTGAAGCACAAAATTAACTGGAACGCCAATGCATTTCTCTGCAAAGTTCGAGGGAATTAATATCTCGAAACTGGTGTCATTCTGAGAATTAATTCTAAGTGGATCCGCCTTGCGAACTCCACGGCTACAATCGGTAAATTGCAATATGGGCCATCAGGTAATTAGTTTTAAACTTAATTAGTGAATTTTTGTTAATTAGTCTATTATTAGGCATAATTAATCTACTATTATGCATTTCAATTTTTTTTGCAAGTAATGTCCGCCTCTTCGAGTAGACCAGCTCATTAACTAGATTTGGGCTATCTGCCACAGGCAACCTTAAATAAATTTTGAAAGTGTTATCTGAAACACCCTGTATATAGTATCGCTACTTGTTACCGGAATAGTTGGTTCCTAGATCTGGTTTAAGAACGGGGGGGGGGGGGGGGGGGAGGTGACGCGAAATGATGTGCAGTAACGACAAGATAGGCAAGAGCGCCACTCACAACTAAGTTTATTCAGAACAGGCACATATTCACTTTTCACGAGGAAGGTGCCAGAGCGCGTAAACACATCAGGACACCGTGCCGCCATGCGCGACATGTCAGTTGGTTGCGAAAGTAAACTCAGGGGATCGAGGGGCTCGATATTTTTATGAGGAACAGCCATAATGAAGCGCAGGAAAGCCTAATGTAAAGGAACTTTTTTTTTTTTTGGGGGGGGGGGGGGTGGAGGGGATTGAAGTGAAGAAATACTACAGTAAATGCAAATCAATGATTAAGAAAACACAACATGCCTCCGGTGGGAACCGAACACTGCCGGCGCCATGATGACTGTTATACCGCCGATTTCCCGCTGTACTTGAATTCAATGCACCATTTTGAAGAATGATGGCATTGTGGATTTTTTAAAGCTGAATTTTAGTAACATGTTGGGAAGGGCAGGCAGCGTTTCTTCGACCCCTCCTGTTGTAGAAATGTTTTGTTCTTACCTCCCTGCCTTTGGATATCGAAGGGTAAGCGGCTTTGTCCTGGTACAAACACAACATAGCTGCCGGCAACTCCTCCTCCATAACATCACCATAGTTGCCCTTCAGCCCGCTAAGTACTGGTATAATACCGGCACGCTTAGCGGCAGCGGTGGCGTATAGTGAAACTCTGTGAAATCGGTCTATTCAGCTGCGGCTGTGCGCCCGTCCGCTTTCGGTTTACTAAACCAAGCCATGGGAATGTTGGCCTGCGCAACTCACGGCCAACTCAGTGAATGCGGAACGTCGTTTGCACTGAAGGAGTCCAGTAGTACTTAAGAGCAGGCAACTAGCCAATATGCCTTCGTATGCTGCCGATAGATAAATGCTTATCAAGGCTGCCAGAGTCGAAATATTTGCTGTGCAATGAACGAGCAACCAGGCCTCATATGCAATGCACGGATTCCTGTAGCTTGATTACATACCTCTATCGTTCATCGTTCACCACGAGCCGGTAGCGGTGGTATTTATCATGGGCGGAGCGTGACTCGAACTCACTGACGAATACGGAAAAAAAAGCATGAAGCTGGAATCGTTAGTTTATATAGTATACGTACTGGCCCAGTTTCAGTATTTTTTATTTACTTTTATTTGTTAATTCTAAATTTTATTTATTTTGCCCCGACACATGTTGCCAGTAGTGCGCACTCGATCACTATGGTGAATCGCCGAGGTCTTGTTATATACTTAAAACTTAAGATTGGCTTCCTAACGACACATTATAATTGACTTCAGGTAATAAAATGCGAGCTACAATACTTTGTTTAGAAAATTGTTAAGAGATTTAATTTAAGGTTGCCCGCGAATACACGCAAAATTGCCGCGCGACTGGCCGCTCGAGGGACTTTGCGTGTATTCGCGGGCAACTTTCATGCCCGGGAACAAACACTTTTATGTAGCACGTATTGAGCAACAGAAAGCTGTATCGATAGTTTCTCATGTTGATCTATAATTTTATCATTGACACTTTTTATCTAATTAAAATAGTTGAGAAGTTGATTTGCAAAAGATAATCTGAGTGCCTCCAAGAGACGGCAAACAACCTTACCTTGGTTCTGTCCAGCTACGTAGCATTTGCATATTTTTAAAGTTTGGCCCAAGTTAAGTGAAACACCCTGTTATTGAGTTCAAATAAAATATCCATTCTTCTTCTTCTTCTTCTTCTTCTTCTTCTTCTTCTTCTTCTTCTTCTTCTTCTTCTTATTATTATTATTATTATTATTATTATTATTATTATTATTATTATTATTATTATTATTATTATTTTCTATACTCCTTTCCATCTTTTACACCAGACCAGAGCATAATCACGGAGCCAACCTTTGACAAAGAAAACTTACTCATTTAGGCCGGTTCACAAACTCATCGACCTGCCTAAGCGATTCGCGGCGAGCCAATTAACCGATTACCTAACCTTGTGATTGAGTGGTTTATTTGTTGGTCCGGCGAACAATCTCGTCCACCCGTCGTGTGCCGTGCAGGAAGTGGTGGGACGGCTTCATCGTGCTCCTGCTCCTCATGAACCTGGTGCTGGTCCCTCTGCACCTGGGTTTCTTCCCGACGACGGGCTTTGACTGGGCGCTCTACTCGCTCTTCTCCGACTTCATGCTCCTCGCAGACATGCTGCTCAACTTCAGGACCGGTAACTGCACTAAACCCCCGTATTCTCAAACGATACTCAACTGGAAGCTGTTCCTCCACTGTACGCCACTTGAGCGCAGCGCCGCGCCTCGACTGCAGAAGACACTACGCTTCCTAAGAACTGCCGTGGAGTGTCAATGAATCTCAGTGACCGCTTCTGTCGAGGGGCGACGATGTGATCCACTTTCTTGAGTCGAGGTAGAGCGCTGAGAGGGTGAGCGTTCTGCTTTACGAAGGGGGGGGGGGGGGGTGTATGTGTTCAACGTAACTTAGGCCAAAATTTTAAAATGTGCAAGTGCCACGCACTGTGTGCCATAATGTCTGCAAAAACCAGGCACACAAAAGCTAAGCGTTATTTTTGGCGGCAATTATATCAATACGCAAGCACCAAGAGCAAGTTTTATTGAAGTGCCACGTATAGCTATACAGGACCAAGGTATTGACCCTTTTCGCGGCTCTCCCGTGAGCGCTGCCATGTTTGATCACGTGGTGATGCGTCCATTGCTTGCCTCAGCTGCCTCCGTTGCCTCCACGTTTACAATGCAAGCGCGTGACCCCGGTGCAGCGCAGAAAACCTCCGTTTCGACGCATATCGTAGACGGTGACTGTGTGCACGACGCGAAGCTTTGGCCACAGCTTTAGAGGACATGTAAGTGCTTTCAGAGCTCATTACGCCTTGTCCAAATGGCGCGAGCAGCGTATACGGTGCTTGTACTAAAAGCGGGGCTGGAAATGTATTCCAAGCTGTCCAAACCTTCCGCTTATGAATTAAATCGGGATCAGTGTGATATTCGTTATTTATTTGGCAAACATTTTGAAGCAGCGGCTTATGTTTCTGACTCTGTAAAGTTCCTCGGTTAATCCTCGGTGCAGCCACTACCTGATCGTTTACCTAATCGCTCGCGGGTGTGCTCTGCTTGGATAGATTTGTTCTTGCTGCGCACAAAGCTTAGAATCTAAATGTTCTGCACTTAGCGGTAGCTTGCAGCAAAGACGTATTATCGCTAGTCCCTCGCTTACTCTGTGGGCTGTTACGAAACGTTCAGCTTCCAACATTCCTTTCTTGTCGGTGTAGTAGCCGTCACTCATGCTTCGGCACATTCATTCAAGTGTGCGCCCATTCACTTATTATTGATACGTTGGCGATAGGGTGGGCGTAAGTTTGCGTGCGAGTAGGGGTGGATATGTGTAGATAACGGGCGAGAGATTTACAATGCCAATAAGTGGCGCTACTTCCTTTTATAACGAGCGGTACTCACTCTTAGGTACCGACGTTCCGTAGAAGTCCTTTCTTTGGAGGTTAGCTATACAGCGCTGGCGGATGAATTATCTTTTAAATGCGAAGCATTTCTTGGCGAACATTTGCTACTTTAACAGTATCTATCTATCTATCTATCTATCTATCTATCTATCTATCTATCTATCTATCTATCTATCTATCTATCTATCTATCTATCTATCTATCTATCTATCTATCTATCTATCTATCTATCTATCTATCTATCTATCTATCTATCTATCTATCTATCTATCTATCTATCTATCTATCTATCTATCTAACCGCCTACGACTTTGTGCTCTCATGGTCGTTTCGTTAACTTGGTATGTACCAAAATTGGTATACTATGACAAGAGTATATGACGAATATAAATGATATATCATGACATGAATGTCATGACATGCTTGTCATGTAGGTCATGAAACAGCCGCCTACGTCTTGGTGCTCTCATGCTCGTTTCGTTAACTTGATAGGTACAAAAAATTGGTATAGTGTGACAGGAGTGTATGAAGAACATGATTGATAGGTCATGACTAAATGTCATGACCTATCAATCATGTTCATAAATGATCTATCAATCATGTTCATAAATGACCTATCAATCATTTATGTCATGACGCATGTCATGACATAAATGTCATGACATGCGTGTCATGTAGGTCATGAAAATGACCCAGCGAAAAAGATTAACACTCAAAAGCCACCGAAATGTGTTCTGACATGGGTACTAAGTGAAGGAAACACTACAGGATGCTGCTAGAAGCCATAGTCATGAGCATGACTCAGCAAAAATGACAACGACTCAGCGAAAAAATATTAACACTCAAAAACCACTGGAATGGGTTCGGATGGGCTACTAGGTTACGGTGGCTAGATGGGTAGGTGTGCCGACCGGCGCCTCTGGAGCGTAGTTCACCGCTTCTCCGCGTCATGACGCAAAATTGGCGCTGCGGTCAGTAGAACGGTTCCACAGCGCGCGTCGTCTGCTACAGGGGGCTGGCGGACTGGCGGCGAGCAAAAAAAAAAAAAAAAAAAAGAAGCCCGTATTGGAATAGTTGTATGTCGTCTGTTCGTGTCAGTTTCAAAGGTGAAGAGCTCCGCATCTCTCGTACTGTTTGTAAGTTCCTAAGCGATGTGGAATGTTCCAGGTCGGAAGAATGACCGGCGAGATTAGCGGCGGCGTTGCTCCACCAATCAAGACCACCAAGGAGACCTACTGCTTCGCTCCGAACTGCAAGTCGGGTTCTAAATTTGTGACAAAGACAGCGGAATTGTTCCACTGTCTGACAGCGGAAATGTTCACCCCGAGCTGCTCAGTAGCTTGCTCAGTATCGGTACGGTGGCTAGGTTGTATCGGCGACGTTAATGAGCAAGCGGTACACCGAAAAGCGTACGTCCATGAGCTCCTCGACGTTGGAAGTTTTCAAGCCGCACATGAGGTGCTCAGCGCCTGCGACATCGAGCACCGCTGCGCTGCTACAGGGAAAAGAAAGTGAGAAAAGTGCTGATATTCTATATAGCAGGCTATGTAGCAAGGAAGTTCCTGCAAAGAACCAAGTGCTCCGATTGCTCAGGGACATTACTAAGTTCAACAGAATGAGTAGGTCAGGGCTGTTGCTCCCTTATGAAGCACTAAAAAAACTGGTAGCATCGCTCGAAGACGCCTTCAAGCTGTGCTTCAGTTTAAATGAGTTACGAAGGAACAGTGTATCGCCGACTTTGCATCCTTTCTGCAGCTGAATCCCCCGAATTTGATCGGCTGTAAGCGGCACAAGAAAGAGCTCACAAACGATGTTGTGAAGTTCTATTCAATTATACGCGTTTACTTTCTTGTCAAGGGCAATGACATGGCGCGCGAAAGCAACAGGGAGAAGAAGAATCACCTGAAGTGGAGGCGTGTGCTGTGAATAATGTTATGATGTGGTGGACCAACGTTGCGGCCTTGCTGGCGCTAGGCTATTTATGTTGGTGCGTTTGCTGACTCAAGTTACGAGAGCGTTTCCTGTATTTTAAATATATTCACGAATTTAGCCCAAGACGTATTACTCTATTTTATTACAATGAAACAGTGAACCATATGCACTTGCCAACACAATTCTTCTCGCACCAATTTAGATACCGTAACTGACGCAGCAATAAAACAATAGCTGGATTTCTCGAAATTTAAACATTAGAACTCGCTAAATATCATGTAAACACGGTTCCACATACCGTATAAAACCATTGCAGTATTGTTTTATGCATGGAAAAAATGCATTTACGTCTTTAATGCAATGGGCTGGAGCGCCGCGTTTATATCAATAAATGTGACCGATTGCCAAGCTAGAAAATTTACTTCAGCATTTCGTTTTTTCTGACTAGACGACAACAACAAGTTCCTCATTCTGGCTTGGCCTACACTGCTCAGAACGGTATTATAACGCGCACTTCAAAGATACAATCAGAGGCAAGCGATTCTATCAGACACGCAGCTCGTCTACACAGCGCAGCCGCCGTTGCGCGCCGCTGAACCGTTCTACTGTCCGCAGCGCCAATTTTGCGTCATGATGCGGAGAAGTGGTGAACTACGCTCGGTCGGCACACCTACCCATCTAGCCACCGTAACTAGGTGAAGGAAAAGGCTAAGGTTGTTGGTCGAAGTCATAGTCATGAGCATGACTCAGCAAAAATGACAATGAGTCATCAAAAAAGATTAACACTCAAAAGCAACTGAAATGGGTTCTGACGTGGCTACTAAGTGAAGGAAACACTAAAATATTGTGGTAGAAGTCAGTCACGAGTATGACTAAGGCTTTCACCCTAAGGCTAGAGGTGTATCTAAAGGGACTCCTGAGGACTCATGACATGAATGTCATGACAAGCGTGTCATGTACGTCATGAATCAGCCGCCTACGTCTTGGTGCTGGGTTTTAAGTGAAGTCGTTTCGTTAATTAGGTAGGCTCCCCGCACACTGCTTCGCATTACATCGATTCCTACAGGGCGTGGAATCTGCCGGCTTTTTTTTATCATCCAGGAAAGCTGTGCATTGCGAAGGGCGGCAACACAGACAGTCCTTATGTAGCAGCGGCGACACAGGTTGATTCACTTCGTAAATATGCGAATCACTATTTTTGCAGCGAACTACCGCACACGTCTTCCCTTTATCGTTACACATTTTGCAGCACGAATTGGCCGCAGTGTATTTGCGAACACCCAGTTGCATTTCCGACAGCTGATCGCACAGTAGCAGGGCAGAAGTAGTAATGGTTTCGTATTCGTGCGCATTCGCTGAGGCAACGTATGGCGCGCCGCCGAAAGCGCCATCTCGTTCCTCTAGAGCAAACTGCTCCGCGAAAAGGGTCAATAATGTTGTTTGCTGTCAGTTGGAGAAAGTGAGACTATTTTCTGTATTTAGGCTAATTACGTAATTGATTATTATTTATTAATCAACTGATCAATACAGTCTACATAAAAGTTTCCTTTCCAAGCCTGAAAGGAAGTCCGCGAAATACAAAAAAAAAAAGAATGCCGCGTTACTGAAAGCTGGATTGGGAATCTTTCAGGGTGGTTGAGAAGTTTCTCATTGATGCTTTTGCTCTGAATATATAATTTTATGAAGTTCGTTAATATTTAACTCATTCTGTAATTGGGCGAAATACAATAAATAGTCTGACTTGCTCCAAGAGACGGCAAACACCATTACCTTGGTTCTGTCCCACTACGTGGCACTTGTAAACATATTGGCACAAGTTACGTGGGACATATGGCATATAAGAGCATACGTGGGCATATGGCCATAAGAGGGGCTGCATCGTGGCTCAGGTAACCCTCCCGTTTCGTTACTGTATAACGAAATGGCGAGAAGGTACGATAACGCACGATTAAAGTTAACTAGATCCGTGTTCACTAACAAGTTCTTACGCTAGAACTGTTCGTATGAGAGCAGGTGCTGCAGCCAGTCGACATGTTGTACGTATGATTATCGGTGTAAGAATGAATAACTTATTCGGCCCCCGGGGGCATCAGGCTTCGTCCAGTGGGCTCTGCAGTATATATGGAGACAGGGCGGCGTCATGGACTTCCGTTGCTGGCATGAGCGCTGTTCGCACAAACACTTACGGCGTTCCTGCCGAGCAGCTGTGTGAATATACCACACCTGGGGTGGTGACTTAATGTGTGGCCAGCAAAAGACTAGGCTAAAGGCGGAGCAATTATGCAGCCTGGTCTGTCAGGCTAAATACCGCCTGCAACATCACCACCACCACCGCTATTACGGCGCCGTGGTGCTTGTATACATTGTTGTCAGCGGAACAAAGAGTAATCCTTTAGGCTAGGAACACCGATGGTTTTACACTCGGTCTCGTTTATTTTAAATGCGAAGCATTTCTTGGCGAGCATTTGCTACTTTGACAGTATCTATCTACCCGCCTACGTCATTGTACTCTCATGGTCGTTTCGTTAACTTGATATGTACCAAAATTGGCATACTATGACAAGAGTGTATGACGAACATAACTGATATGTCATGACATGCGTGTCATGTAGGTCATGAAACAGCCGCCTACGTCTTGGTGCTCTCATGGTCGTTTCGTTAACTTGGGAGACCGGTACCAAAATTGGCATAGTATGACAGGAATGTCTGACATAAATGTTATGACAAGCGTGTCATGTAGGTCATGACAATGACCCAGCGAAAAAGATTTACGCTCAAAAGCACTGAAATGGTTTCGCACGTGGATACTAAGTGAAGGAATAACTGGTAGAAGTCATATTCATGAGGGTGACTCCGCAAAAATTACGATGACTGAGCGGAAAAAGAATTAACACTCAAAAACCACTGGAATAGGTTTGGACATGCGCACCAAATGAATGAAACACTAAAGGATGATGGTAGAAATCATAGTAATGAGTATGACTCAGCTAAAATGACAATGACTCAGCGAAAAAACATTAACACTCAAAAACCACTGAAATGGGTTCGGAGGTGGGTACTAAGTACAGGAAACACTAATGGATGGTGGTTGAAGTGATAGTTATGAGCAGGACTCAACAAAAATGACAATGACTCAGACAAAAAAAAATTAACACTCAAAAACCACTGAAATGGGTTCGCACGTGGGTACAAAGTACAGGAAACACTAATGGATGCTGGTAGAAGTCATAGTTATGAGCAGGACTCAGCAAAAATGACAATGACTCAGCGAAAAAATATATTAACACTCAAAACCCACTGAAATGGGTTCGGACGTGGGTACTAAGTGAAGGAAGCACTAAAGAATGATGGTAGAAGTCATAATTATGAGCAGGACTCAGCAAAAATGACAATGACTCAGCGAAAAAATATATTAACACTCAAAACCTACTGAAATGGGTTCGGACGTGGGTACTAAGTGAAGGAAGCCGACGAAGAATGACGGTGGAAGTCAAAGTCATGACCATGACTTTGCAAAAACGAGAATGACTCAGCAAAAAAGATTAACACTCAAAAACCAATGGAATTGGTTCGGATGTGGTACTAATGAAGGAAAGGGCTAAATGTTGATGGTTGAAACTATAGTCATGAACACGACTAAGGTAAAGGGACTCCTGAGGACTCATGACACGAATGTCATGACATGCGCGTTATGTAGGTCATGAAACAGCCGCCTACGTCTTGGTGCTCTTGTGGTCGTTTCGTTAACCTTGGTAGGCTCCCCGCACACTGTTTCGCATGACACCGATTCCCACAGGGCGTGGGATCTGCCAGCGTCTTTCTTTAGATTTTATTTTCTCGTTTTGATCTTCCGCATTGTTTTAGCAAATGCGAAATCATGACAGTATGGGTAGTAAGGTAGGCTGAGTCATTCACTGTTACACGAAACGGGAACAGAGAAGCTCTGTCAAACTTTGCTGTCTATGCTTGACGCATTGCACGCACGTCCTTGTAGCTTCTCCTGCGACGTTTCCGTGCGCTCAGCCTCCCAAGTACGGGAAAAGCACAATGCTGCTTAACTTTGTTGATGTGATATGAACCGGCGCATTCAATATTACATGGCTGACGGCCTTGAGCATTACGCGGCCGATGGCCAACAGTGAAAACCGCGCGACAGTGTGTCAATGACAAGTGGTACGAATTACGAATGGGTATTACACTCCGTTTCTGAGTCGCACGAATTCCGTATAGTTTGATCACATGCATGTCGCGAACTCAAATATATATATAAACACGTTGGTTGGTCCACTGTGTTTATAATGTACTTCGGAACCGCATAATTAAAATAATGCTATCGTTTGAGGGCAGACATGCGCGCTTGAACAATTATTATTATATTGTTACGGGGAGGCAGACACAACAGGAATAGTACCGTGACAATATATTACTTGCAACTCCAAATTTCTTTGTACTCGTGAAAGGTGTTCTACATCGTCATTTTCAGTTCACGTTTCACTTGTCGATGCCTCTTGATACGAAATTTCATCTTGAATCACGTGTAATTAAGCTTCAGATAGTTCTAGTTTATCGCAATCCTGTTATAAATGATGGGGTAGGAACCAGAAATGCCGTGTTGACACGTGACGACTGTGGTATTTGCGACCAGGTTTGAAGTAATCGTCGATCATCATTTCACGCTCAGGCATCGACGATCGCAAGCAGGGCATCGTTATCATGAATCCAGCCGAGATCAAGCAGAACTACGTGCAAGGATGGTTCCCCGTGGACCTGTTGAGCAGCCTTCCGCTGGACTTCATCATCTGGACGTGGCCGATACAGTACCACGAAGGCATCGATCGCCGCTCCAGGTTGTCGCAGCTCGCCAAGCTCCTCAGCTTCGTCAAGCTTATCAAGATCAGCCGGCTCTTCCGATATGGAGGCCGCACCGAGCAGATCATGGTCAGTGTTCAGCATAAACCGCTTCTGGTTTCTCTCTTTCTTGAAAGGGACACTGCACAGCAACTCGAAGAGACAGTTAAAATGAGAAAAAAAAAGTAATCGTGCAAACTTATTAGTATTCTAAAAATTATCCATTGACCTGCGTATTTCCCTTAAAGTTCTTACAAAATGATTGCGCGCTTACCGCGGCTTTGTTCCTGCTCAAACAAACTTGACAAAATCACGTTTTATGGTCCGGATTGTTCAAGATAACATTTGGTCAGTGCCTGCTCTGCAGAAAAAAAAAAACGAAACACAAATTTGAATTTGCCTTTCTACACCTCTCTTCGAATCTACACCCAGGTATACGTGGCATAGGCGCCGACTACGGGGGGGGGGGGGCTCCGGGGTCTGAGCATCCCCCCCCCCCCTCCCCCTAAATGTCATTACCAGAGTTCTGTTACCCACATCACTTGAGGTTTCTTTTGAATTGCCTCTACCTTTTAACTTAATATCTTAATATGGCGAAAAGCTTACTGCATCACTGTTGGCGCGGACGTGCACGGTATTTATATCATACTTTCGCTTTATTTCGGCAAATCCTACGATAGGAGGAGAAGCGCATCAGCAGCACAAGTGGCGGCTACCTCATTCGTACTTTTTAACTTTAACATGTTCTTTTTATTTTAATTTCCACTGTTAACGCCATGCACAGACATAATATATTTAAATATATACACAGGACAAAGTTCATTAAATTGTTTAAGGAGAAGAAGGTAGCCAGCTAACAATTATTTTTCATTGTATGGATAGCCTATGCCTATAGAGAATGACTATGTTGCTGTGTGTTAACCTCGCTTCAAATTGCATTGCGGGCCTTTTTGACCCTAAAAAAAAAAAAGAAAAAACTGCAGACTTCAGTGACCCCTTCGGTAGGGTCTTTTATCAACGGCGTGCGAAAATATCGTGAATGATATGTCTTAGTATTGCTTCTCTTTGCAGTAAGCAATGCTAACGACTCATGAAAAACAAAAACTGCTCTAATAATTCACAACATTTATTGGGATAGAAACATCGCCACTGGCATGCAGAGGTCATAAATAGATATAATTCACTCAGTAACCGAAATGAGGCGAGGTCTAGTTCTCAACACCAGAGTCAATAGCAGTCATGCGCAGCAGGGCTTATACGTGGACTCACAATAAAAAAATAAAATAAAAGAAAACCGTAAAAGAAAAGAAAAAGAAAGAGGCTGCAGTTTCTCCGGAGAGGCGATGCAGTATTAGTGGTAGCGAAGTATAAGACAGTTGTACGAAGGTAGATTCTTACCGCATAAATCCATGTAAGGGCTGCACCCCCAACTTGACAGCCAATATTAATAAAAATTCCATCCGACAAGCAATCGCGCTCAACAGCAAATTATCGCGCGTCGCTACTAGATAGCGAGAGGAGGCGATCGCTGAGGTTTACGGCGGATTTAATAGTCGTAGTTGGAAAGATTGGATAAAATGGCCCGGTCCCATGTAAGGCCTGTCAAAATCGCGACAGAAAAGTACGGCCTTACACTAGTCTATATACGCTAGCTATATTGGCCATATAAATTGTAGTAAACATTCACTTACTAATTAAAATAACAAGCATCGTGTAATGCACGAACCATGTAAACGTGTAAATATCTCACTGGATGACCACAATCACTCGCTATCGCAATGCTGGCGTTAAGAAGAACGCCGGCAGCGGGTTCGTATACGAACGGTTCATACGGGTTCGTACAACGATTCGTACAGCCGCGCGACTCACTGCGAGTACGAAAATTAAATTCCTCATCATGATCCGCCTATTTTTTATGTCCACTACAGTACGACCTCTGTGAGCGATCTCCAATAACCCGTCTCAATTAACTTAGACTACGCGATCTGCAACATTATAGGGGCACGGAAAGACAGCCCGGGAAGGAAGACAGCGCGCATGAAGTTAGCAGCCATTCCTGCTCACCCTTTATCATTGCACCCACCAATGATTACCAGCAATTAGATACGGCACGCTGGCCGCGTAAGCGTCAGCCGCGCACAGTCATTCGCAGCTACGGAAAGGCTAGAGAAGACACGCGCTCTCCTTCCTAAGCGCGCGTTTTGATAACGTGACCTCCAACTAACCCGAGTATTGAGCGCGTGGGTAGATAACGCCCATCAAGCCGGCATTCTATTCGACTCACTGTTACGTGCTTTTTCTCGCACCCACAGTGTATGGGTCACTCATTCATATAGCTTTTGGACTTTACACGGAACATCACGGCGATGACGACATCGAAAATTTGCCTGGAGTGTAGGTATAATTGCTATCGCAAAAAAAAAACACAAAAACGAGAAATAGAAAGCTGTTACTAAAGGTTATGTATATCAGGAGAAGGTAGGAGATCAATGGGCCAGTTGTTATTTGAAGAAATTATGGTACAATGAACGCGTTGTGGTAAACGAGAACTATATATGTATATCCCAGATTCCCGGATTTGGCGGCCACATTCAGATGGGAGCAGGAGGCCAAAGTGCCCCTGCGATAATTTTTGCGCGTTAATGTGTCCACTGATGATGCACCGATTAAGAATAACCCGGGACCTCTCACCTTTCGCGGCCCGAGTGTAGCTTTAGGATGTAAACCTCTGCCATTTACTATTTATTACGCGGAGTGGGGGATAGTCAACGAATGCGGCCGCGTAAGAGACCCCATACTGCGGCTCAAACAGCCTGTTTCAAACACGTTTTCTGCGACTGCAGCTTCCACTTCCAGTCACGTGAAACGCTGTTTTGAACTATGCCCTTCAGCGGCAATACAATAAATCAACCACTCAGACAACAAAGCTCGTTCGCGCCGAGTCGGGACGACATGCGCGAGAGCAAATACGCATCAGTTAAAACCATGCCTTCTAAAGCAGATGATCGCCCTAAGCGTCGCCTAGGCATTTGTTCATCTGTACATACCCTTCAGGCGTTGTGTGCACAATTGTTCACGCCGCGAGAGTGAACCAAAAGCAATACCACTGATGAAAACAACAATATTTAGAACTTGTCACATACCTCTCGAAACACTTCTGATTGGACCTGTGCAGCAAGTTTGTGCAATGTATGCGTAAAGTATTCCAGCCACATTATTAACTTAAATTGTGGGATTTTACCTGCCAAAAACACGATATCATTATAATGCACGGCCACCTGGGGATCTTTAATGTGCGCCCAATGCACAGTACACGGGCGATCTTGCGTTTTGCCCCCGTAGAAATGCGACCGCCGCGGCTGGGCTTGGATCCCGCGACCTGTTGCTTAGCAACGCAACACAAAAGCCACTACGCCACCACGGCAGGTAAGTGTTCCAGTACAACGAGTTGAAAAGCGTGCTTGCTTTTCGTATCAGTAAAGGTCGTCACAAAGAGGGTTCACGTTTTGAATTGTTCTTCACAATGTCTCACGTCGGGCACGTGTTTCAAGTGGCTCAGTAGCGGCTTTCCAAGTATGCTGGATATGAAATAGTTGATGTTCTCATATCTGACGTTTCCGTGTAGATAGTTTTCGCATGGAGCCCGCATTATGTAAACGTGCTGAAAATCCGATAAGAATTTAAAGTTCGTGATCCGGTGCTGCAGATGTACGCTTTTCAAGATTCTGAAGATGCAAGGAATGCCGTCAAACTACATTTTCATTCAACAGAATGAATTGGTGCCGGAATAAGATATACGCTCCACACGATCCAATTGCTATTTACATGCATGAAAGGCTGTTGAGGTTGTCGATTTATACCGAAAAATATTGTGCACTCTTACTCAATGGTACATGACCAGAAGTTTCAGAGTAGCCCCTGTTTCAGGAGTTATGTCGTAACTTTGACGAAATGATGTATACATTTATTTCGAAGTTACAATAAGTAAATGCGACGACGTTAGCTCTGTTTTAGAAGTGCACAAAAAATCTGAAGCGTGCATCTTTGATAAAAGTTGCGAGGTTAAGAGTGAAGGTTTCGGTTCCATTTGACTGCTCCTTTGTTGTCTCGTCTGCTGCAGTTCTACCAGACGACGGGCGTGTACCTACAGCTGGGCAACATCCTGGCGCTCATCTTCCTGGCTGTGCACTGGCACGCCTGTCTGCAGTTCTTCGTCGGCTACCTGATGGGTTTCCCGCCGGAGTCCTGGATATCCATCGCGAAGTTGCAAGTGGGTCGCGTGCTACCTTCAACTTCCCGCAACTTCCTGCGCGATCGGGTTCTGCCCGTAGGAGAACAAAGGCAGAACCCGATCGCGCAGGAAGTCTCGTTCTTGTTGGCAGAACCCGCACAAAAGAACGAGACGCAAAGAATGACCCACGCATACCGCGCTGACTCGCGACTAAAGTATTTACTGGCACTACACGTGATATAAATACCTGGCAATTCAATCTTTGCAGTAAAAGAAAATAATGATCACAAACGAGAAATGACGCAGTCAAGAGCCAGTAATTATCTAGTCCTATCAGTTAACAGTGATATGCTCGACGATGAAAAAGTGAAATGATTGGTAGATTACTCTTGACTATGTCTTCTCTTGTTCGTGATCGTCGTTTTCTTTTCTGCTTGCAAGTTAACTGCCCAGATATTTATACCACGTGTAGTGCCAATACATCTTTTAGTTGCTGCAGTCAGCGCCGTGTGCGTGTGTCATTCTTTGTGTCTCGTTCTTGTGTGCCTGTATCATGCGTAGATCATTCATCACCCTCGAAGTGAACCCTAGAACTGGCCCGACCCTCAGCCCTAGCAAGTTCTGTTTTGCGTGCCTTCACTCGCTTCTCCCGTAAACTGCATTCGCTGTGCTGCCGTGTTACCAATGGACTACGGACACTGGAGCGTAATAATCACGTTTGCGGAGACATATGTATCATAAGTAGGCAGAAACAGATCATAAGGTCCTCACGAGTTGGTAGACTGCGTCACTACATCAAGGGCGTAAGGGGTTGGGTATCGGTAGGTCTACAGGTGGATCATAAGCAGGTAAGTGATCATGAGTAGATCATAGCATGACTGTAGAAGGAGGAGGAAGTTTACGTGGAAGTCGATAGATAATCATCGAATGATAGGATGTCATAACACTATCGTATTACAGTCGTTCAGATGTGACATTGGGATAAGGACGTTGTAGTTTCTTACTGGGCTAAATAGATAAGCATTGATGCCGAATGGCTCGTCTTACAAAAAAGATTGAACAAGATGCCATCTTGGCGCTAGACATGCGTGCTAAAGAAGTATCCGCGTAAACTTTGACTGTGGCGGCATGGCGCACAATGACGCCGAATTGAAGGCACACGCGTGATTACGACGCCAGGGCACCGGGCCCTCTACATTAATCTTTGCTCTTCGAAGACCGCGCCAACGGTCCTGACGCTGCGCCACTTGGGGTGCAGGACAAGCCCTGGTGGGAGCAGTACTCATGGGCTGTGCACAACACGGTGTCGCTCATGATGACCAACAGCTACGGCTTGGCACAGAAGACCGGCCTGCTTGTCGAGGAGTGGATCCAGGTGATGGGCATGTTCTTTGGCGCCCTCTGGCAGGCGTTACTCCTGGGCTACGGTGCCAACCTGCTCGCCCACAAGGACTACACCAAGAACGTTCAGAGGGAGAGGGCAAGTCACGCTACAACGCTTATATCCGTGAAATTTTTACAGTGAAGCTGTTCAAAAAAAAAAAAAAAAAAAAAAAAAAAACTTCCGATGCCGGAATACGTTCTAAAACGTAATTATCGAGAGTTGAATTACGGTTTGTATATGTCACCCGAATAGACTTCTTTCTTGGTAACCTGCTTCAGAGCGCAAAAGAACACATTCACTAACACCCCAAGAAAGGACGCCCCCCACTTATTTGCACAAGTTACTTTTCAAGCAAGTTACCAAGACGGATTACCTACTAGCCCAGCGACAAGTTCTTCTAGACAACTTCCAGTATTTCTTAACTTTTGTTTTGTACGTCGCGTTTACCTGGCTTCACTTCGGAGATCAGTTAGGAGGGGTGCAAATCGACAAACATTTTGTTTGCAGGTATCGCGTCTGGGTCGTGTTGGGGCTCTTTTGGCTACGGTCAGTTTTAGTTTGGGTGGCCGCACCTGTGCATTGCGCTTGTACCACTGTGCGCACCACGGTGTGGTACAGCTGCAAAACAGGAACACCTGCGTTAATGTGAACATTTGGTGTTTAGTGACTCGCGATCTGCGATTAAAGCCTTCTCGAGGGGACATGTTGCGGAACCGGCTTACAGACTGCTGAATGGTAGGGATATATCCCTCCGCATACAGTTACTTGTTTCCCGGCGCACATGGGGTCAGTGGAGGGAGCCCCGCTTAACCTCAACGAAGTGGCGCACAGGGAGGCACGAGGATTAGTGTGCCGTGCCCTCCCTGATGGGGCTGGATCTCCCGCTCCCGAGTTCAGGGACCAGCTGTTAACCTACAACGAGATCACCAAGCACAATCACTGAAGGCGCAGGGCATTCCCCCTGCCACGTTCTAAATTAAATGGGCCACAGGCGGTTACATTAAGGCTTCTGAAGACACGGACGTATACCCCCGGTCGTCATGAATAAAATTAATCCGGACTGAGGGGTTTCAGTCTATTGTTGTAAGGGCTTTCTCGATTCAGAACACATGCTTTGGCCCTGCTCGGCGTTGGCCAGCGATGGTTCTCAAGGTGAACAGTGGTGGCACCGGATGCTGAACAGTGAAGTGCTGGCGGACCAACTCAGGGCTGTCCAGATGGCCCGTGTGGCGGCAGAGGGGCTCGACCTCTCTGTCCCGACGTGGACGCGGCCCGCATCAGTCCGAAACTGATCCCTCAAGACCTAAAGTTCTTCATACCATACAACGCTCGCACCAGCAGTGGAAGGCAGGACGCTTCCCCCCGCTCCGTTGCAGGGCCGATTGAAAAGAGCGTGAGGGTGCGTCCACTTGGCTCCGTCGTTCTTGCATGCAAACACACTGCGCCTCTCTCGCGTCCCTGTATACCTTGTAAGTTGTAATCCTCCACGCGTGAGCCGCTCTTGCACCGCCGATTTCGGGACAGCACAACAAGGCGGCGGCGGCGCCGACAGCGCGAACGCGCCGCAGGTGTCCATATATTTGCGATCGCAATAATAATTAAAATAAAATTTGCAGATCCAACTCATATCTTGCAATCGAAGTGAAGCGAAGATTTCGGGAAGTGGTTAATAAAATGCTATAAATTGGCCCATTTCATTCCCGCGTATTTTGCGCAAAGGACACTCGATCGCGCGCACCCATGCTGTACGCAAATGTGACACACGCGGTGATTGTCTCTAAGAGCTAGCTGACGTTGACACGATGGGAATATGCGTGCGATTGTGGCCTAGTGGTTAGAGCACCGGGCTGCGATGCTGGGGCACCGAGGCTCGATCCCACCATCGTGCACGTAATTATATGTATACACGGTGTCCCAGCTAGAGCACTGCACGGGCCGATTTTTTCAGCCCGGGCCCGGCCCGGGCCCGTTTTTACGTTGGGCTGGCCGCCCGAGCCCGATCAAAACTTTTATGGTGAGACCCGGGCCCGGCCCGGGCCCGGAAATAAACTACGTTACCCGCCCGGCCCGGCCCGCCACCCCTTTACCTTAGGCCCGAGCCCGGCCCGAGCCCGACTCGAAATCGTCCCGAACCCGGCCCGAGACCAAAAAATAATGTTTTTCAGAGTTGAGACGCCCGAGAATAACTCGCTGCACGTTACATGCTCACCACCAGAAAGCCTGAGCCCGGCCCGGGCCCGGGTCAAAAAGCACACGCCGTGCCCGAGCCCGGCCAGAGCCCGCGAAAAAACTGTTCTACCCGGCCCGGCCTGCCCACGGGCCGGGCTTTCGGGTAAGCCCGAGCCTGTGCAGTGCTCTAGTCCCAGCTATCACGCAGCACGATTTAAAAAAAGAGGAACGGCGTTACGCGAAGCAAAGCTATAGTGCGTATTGTTTACAGTGCACGCATGCAGTGGAGTAGCCGCCAGTAATTTTTTCGTTACTGAGATTTAATTAGCTAATTGTAATTAATTATCTAACTCGAGAAGTACTGTCCTAACTATCAAAGTGCCAACGAGAAAATTGTAGAGCAACATGAAAAACTCCCGATACAGCTTTCTTTAGCTCAATGCGTGCTACATAAAATTGTTTTTCCGAGCATCGAAAGAAGCCCGCGAATACACGCAAAGTGCCTCGAGCGGCCAGTCGCGCGGTAATTCTGCGTGTATTTGCGGGCTCCTTTCACACTCGGAAAAACACATTTATGTAGCACGTATTGAGCAACAGAAAGCTGTTTTGGGAGTTTTTCATGTTGCTCTACAACTTTCTCATTGACACTTTGATAATTAGGACAGTAATTCTTGAGTTAGATAATTAATTACAATAAGCTAATTAAATCTCAGTAACAAAAAAATTAGTGACGGCTACACTCATGTACTGGAAACAATACGCACTAGGTTTGCTTCGCGTAACGCCGTTCCTCTTTTTTTAAATCGTGCTGCCTGATGGCTGGGACACCCTGTATATATAAGTATGGGCTATTCGGCAAGAAAGCAACAGCACCTAGCAGCCAAGGTTAGGAAAACGCGGCAGGGTTCTCAAAGAACGTCCCCCTTACAAAAGCTTCGCAGATGTATGCCAAGCTTGGCAACTCATGCACATCAAAGGCAACGAAGCTGTGTAAGCGAATTCTAACGCGCTTCGGAAGTACGAAGGGTCTGTTTTGCCACTGCTGGAAATTAGCCAGGAATTCGGAAACGCTTCACTGTATCCGTTGCAATTCCTTCGCTATACAAGGAAAGTTTTCAAATGCATTCCTATATCCGAGCATATACTATCTCTATAGGTTGCGTTATAGCGTTGGTTATATCCGTCGCATGTTCCTGTGTTCTGCGACGGCTCTATATACATTCACCGGCGTCCGGCTACTCGTTCCAACAGCCTTGTATACGCAGTTATCATTTAAAATTTTTACAGAACTTGTAGATGTCACCTGTGGCAGATAGCATAATTGCAGTCCTTAAGCTGGATTGCTCGAATAGGTGTACATTACTCGTACGATAAATCGGAATCCATAATCTACTAATTAACAAAAATGCACCAATGAACGTTTTAATTAATTGCTTTACGGCACATATTGCAATTTGCGAATTGTAGCCGGCGAGTTTGCCAGGCAAACCCACTTGGAAGAAATTCTGAGGATGGCGCGGGTTTCGAGATATGCGCCATCAAACTAGCGGAAAAAAGGTGCTGTTCTTTCACTTACCTTTTTAACAAAACGCTCTTTTATGCACTGAAGCACAGAAGTAACTGGGACACTCATGTATTGCATCGCACACTTTGGCAATTAATATCTCGAAACTGGTGTCATCCTCAAATCTCCCCCCCCCCCTCCCCCTCAATCCCGCCTCTTCCGGCAACTCGATTATCCTGGGGCACGCACCCTTTCCCTCGGCGCCTTTGTATCGTCAGTCCGACCGCCGTCAACCACGAGAACTGCAGAAAGAGCCAAAGAAATCCATTCGCTTTAAACATACTTTGCGGAAACGTTTTTCTAGCAATATGGGGGAAACACCAGGCAGAACACTGAAAGCGAGTTTCACCCCAAGCCAGGCTTCGTTTGGAACTTGTACACACACAGTTCTCGTCGGATGTGAAACATAGGTGCACGTTGCATTCGCTTTGCATTACCTGTGTGAAACAATTGAAGCCGGGGATTTGCATCGGTCTTGTCTCCTCTGACTGCGCTCTCAAAAGAAAACGAGTCGTGCCAAAATTGTTCCTCGTCCTGTGTTTCTGCTCTAATTCAACGAGTGACGCCTGCTGCCTGTCATTCAGTGTTGGTCGAAGACGTTTAGCCAGGAACACTGTACTCAATACCGAAACTCAGCAAGAATTTCTTTTTTTTTCTGGTATACACACCAGAAGTGTTACCTACACACTTCTAAAGGCAACACGCTAGTGTTGCATGTATGGACGAATGTTATACCTTTAGGCAACCCTTGTGGGGATGCGAGACTCTCACGCGTCTCCTGTAATCCGGCTTCACCGCGTGGCTAAGTGCCGGCGGCGGTCGTGGTGGTTGCGGCGCATTACGAGAGATGGCGCGAGTGTCGCGATTCTAACGCCACCGAAGGGCGGGGTGACTTGGGAGAAAAAGGTCGAAGGGGCGCTCTCTCTTTGGCTTGGGATTGGCGACCAACACGCACGAACGCTTCGCGCGTGCGCCGGCCGCGGGACCGTCTCGCGAGGGTAAGAGCAAGACACCGGTATGGACGAACACGGATCGTTCGAACGCGCCACCGTTCGCGTGACCGTACACGTGAACGACTAGGCGATGGTGTCACAGCATGGGGCGAACATATTCGCTCGCTGTCGGGTCGCGGTGAGTCGGACTTCCTTGATTTGTCGCGCGCCCATGTGAATGTTCTATTGGTTGTAATTCGGCTAGTGCGCATTGGTGTATGAAAGGTGCAATAAATGCCCCTTTGTTTGTTTGCGCTACTGTGTTGTCGTTCCTTTGTCCCAAGAGCGCGTGTGAGATCCCACATCCTCGACCACTGCGACCAATGAACAATGGAAGTGTGCTGTGAAGTTCAACTATAGCGTCATTTATGTGCGTGCGATGGAGAAGTGCCGGCCTGTGCTATTGCGTATACGATGCTTTTGCACATCCAAGAAGAAATCTAGCATCGCACGACAGGGTAGAGTTGAGGTTCACCTCGATGTCAGTGAGGGAAACTTGAAGGTGTTGCAGATGTCGCGAGGTCGCATTGCAGTAGGCAAGGCTGTGACGCTGATCGCAAGGGGTTAACTGTTTATTAAGATGGAATGTGCTAGTACAAAACTATTAGCATATACATCATTAGTTCGCTCAATTCTTGAATACGGTATTATAGCTTGGTTTTCGCACACGAAAAGATGTATTGATAAATTAGAAGCAGTACAAAGGAAAGCAATTAGATTTGTGTTCAACAAGTATCGACGCCGTGATTCGCCTTCTGAACTCCTTGCAAGAGCAGGTCTTTTCACAATAAACAAACGAGCAAAGCTCTACGTCTCAAGTTCGCATTCCAGCTCTTAAATAATGAAGTAAACGGAAATAGCCGCCGACTTCTATTGTTCTCAGACACCAGGCCCACTAGAACAAAACATAGTAGACACTTGAAAGAGTATAGATTCCACAATGATACATTTAAGTTCTCATTTTTCCCACAGACAATAAGAGAATGGAATGCACTACCAGAACACGTCGTTGGTAGCAGTTCAACTGACATGTTTGTCTCAAGACTAACTAATTATATTTCTCTACTGCCTTAGCTTGAAAGATTAAATGTATGTATCAGTGTTTTTCATGCTATGTGATTGTTCGTGAAAAGGTTTCTTTTTTATGTTTACAGTGTTATTATTACCTTTGTGTATACAAATTGCATACATTGACATGACTTGCAGGAAAGTGTCTGTACTGCCTTTATTCTTTGTCCACAATATTTGGAATTGTTATTAACAGAAACGGTTAACCATGTTTGATACCACTCTCACAGTTGTATTTGTGTCCCGACCCTGCTACAGCCTTATATATAAGGCTAGCAGTATGTATTAAATAAATAATAATAAATAAATAAGTGATTGAACGGAAACTATTTACACACACATCTAAAGGCTACGAGTCAGAAGTTACAATCATGTTACAATGTCGGTATTTCAATCTTAGCCGAATATCCACCGAATCCCCTCACAACTGCCCTGCACGTACTTAAAGAAGCTTCCCCGACATCGTCGTCGCCCCATCGTTCACCCAATCACCCTGCAGTGCGCGCAGTGTGCATGCACAACACCCCAGCTCCAGGGTGACACAGTCCGGAGTTACAATGTCTCGAGGTCGCTTCCCTAAATCCTTGCTGTGCAGTGGGACCTCTTGTCTCACCATCTCGCAAGACAAAGACCCCCGAAGGAAAACACTTTCACGCTCGTTGGAGCATCTGGTCCGTTCGCGGAACGTTTCAGAAGGAGTGCGGTCAAGAGGCCGATGCGTTGACTTCAAAGCAATGCCACTGCTTCCGCGAACCGACTGGAGAAAGTCCCGCCTCAGTTAGCCCGCTTGCGCGCTTTCCGTAAACCACAAGCTTCTCGGAGCCTAACTGCTACAACTCGGGCAGCTCGTCTCCTTTGACAACCGCCGCTCCTACACGTAGCCGCCCGCACAAACAACGCTGAAACTCCACTACTAACAGGTTACTGCCAATCGGGGGCAGCAGGGAGCCTGACTTTTTATTGAGCGAATTCGTCACTGCCACGCGGATAAGTGATTGAGGCAGCGAAAGTTGCACGTGTGGTCGTCGAACGGAATACTGCGGTTTGCAACCTATTGCATATTATCGTAAGTTTCAGCTCACTTTGTGCGCGTATCGCGACAGTTAGAGAGAAAACTGTAATCATCAGCTGTTAACGAACAGTCTGATATCGCCACAACAATGCCGGCAGCAATGGCCGTCTGCGGCGAAGCGACGTGATAACATAGCTCATTGTAATAGTCACGCGACGATGAGTTCCCCGGAAATAATCATTGTTATCAGCATCAGCGAGAGAAAAAAAGATAAACGTCCCGCTGTTCTTGAGCGCTGCACTACATAATTCTCTTTCAAGTAGTTGAGCTTACCAAGTGGCGTATAACGTAAATGTACAGTGGTTCCGCACTTCGGAGGAAATATGATTTCCACAGTATCGTCACGGAGAAAGGCTATGGGATTTCAATTCAATTAATTTTATTTGACAAAAAGCGCACAGTGGATATCCATGAACTGTTTGGACCCATAGCCAAAAGCTAGTAATGGGTCCAATACCGCAGCGCAATAAAGCACGCAGGTACAGGTTTCACACTCGCATTGAAAGCATGATTACAATAGACAAATCTCCCAAGTATCATCTTGTATAAGTAAAAGGAAAAGGCCGAAACAAATCGAAGCCATACAAAAAAATACACCACCGAACCATAATACACTGAACACTAATACATAATGAACAAGAGGTAGACAAACAGGGTAGTTTGAAATTCTCGTTGACTCATCAGATAATAGAAATCTTCACTCAGAGAAATGAAGAAAAACATCATGCACATATGAAGGTATTAACACAACAAAGGAGACTTGAGAAGACCGTATCTGTGCCGTACACCATCCACCGGCAACGACTGTATATCGAAGGCGACGTGACGGCAGTTGAGCCGCAGCAAACGCGAAAGTCAACAATTAAATCAGACACAAACCATGTACTCGGGACCGCTTAATCGCAGCCTTTTACACCTGAAGCAGTAGCTATCAATTTGCCGGACCTTGTTTTTCCTCGTATTTGCCTGGGTTATCCTCCGCGCCGACTAAATCTGTCAGCGGAATGCCAGAGAATATGTTGCCTTTACACGCACGAATTTGCAAGAGCGAATGTTTGGGTTTGCTGATAATGCTAAAATATATCAGGTGGTGTCCATTTGAACTGTGGCGTCCACATGAACTAGCTAAAGCGCGTTACTGACGGTACTTATTGGAAGAAACGTACAAGACACGTCAGTAACGCGCCTTTAGCAATATTAAGTGGATGACCAACTCGCCCAAGATCACGTAACTGGAACGCCAATGTATTGCGGTGGTCACAATGAAAATCAATATTTCGAAAGCAGCCAACGCTGCGGTACCTACTCAAGTAGTCCGGTCATAAATGTCTCACTCCGCGCGTTTCGCACGGTTTTTTTTTTTTTTTAATCTGCGATGCTTTCTCCCGAATAACTACTTCGTTTATTACGCCTACAACTTATGGACGCATGGTTACGTGAAATCACGTATTACTTGCGCAACTTTGTGATTCTAGTATGCTACGTACTATGTTTTGGTCGAGAGTGCAAGCGGTGTGTTGCAGCTTCTGGTCGCAAAAACGTGTCAGTCCGCTTACTCAGTGGTAAATAGGTAGAAATCCGCGACGCCTTCCGTGTAGGAAATGCGTCGCATTTTGCTACGTAAACATATGAGACTATGGTGTACATAACAAAAAGCTGACGCATACTTACAACTTTTTTCATATGTGTTGCACTATATATATATATATATATATATATATATATATATATATATCACCTTTTTGGCCTTAAGTGCGAGTAGTAAGAGAGCTCTCTCTATACTAGGATAGAACTTAAAAAAAAAGAAAAGCAGAAAGGCACACGGACCGCGCGGGATTGTGTTACTCCGCCAGCCAATCACAGATGCAAACAAAATCGTCGTCATGCGACCTTCTTAAGATGGTGTCGTACTTGATACGACTGTACTTGTCGTACCTGTAGTTCCACTATAAAGACGAGTGAAAACATAAAATTAGGCGTTTATAATTTTATTTTTGTGGTTACCATCTTATTTAGGCAACAGGGAAAGTTTGAAGACTATCCAGCGTTGCGTTCATGGATTTTGGTGAAACGGAGTATAACAGTTCTGATCTGCCTTCTCCTGTTCGCGTTTCGTTCGTCTGCTATGGTATCATCATTGTCATCATCATCAGCCTATATTTATGTCCACTGCAGGACGAAGGCCTCTTCTTGCGATGTCCAATTAGCCCTGTCTTGCGCTAGATGATTCGAACTTGCGCATGCAAATTTCCTAATTTCAGCACCCCACCTAGTTTTCTGCCCCTCTCGACTGCGCTTCCCTTCTCTTGGTATCCATTATGTAACTCTAATGATACACCTGATACACCTGTTATCCATCCTACGCATTACATGACCTGCCCAGCTCCATTTCTCCCGCTTAATGTCAACTAGAACATCGGCTATCCCCGTTTGTTCTCTGATCCACACCGCTCTCTTCCTGTCTCTTAATGTTAGTCCTAAAAATTTTCGTTCCATCGCTCTGTGTGCGGTCCATAACTTGTTCTCGAGCTTCTTTGTTAACCTCCAAGTTTCTGCCCCATATGTTAGCACCGGTAGAATGCAATGATTGTACACTATTCTTTTCAACGACACTGGTAAGCTCCCAGTCAGGATTTGGCAATGCCTGCCGTATGCACTCAACCCAATTTTATTCTTCTGTAAATTTCTTTCTCGTAATCAGGGTCCCCTGTGAGTAATTGACCTAGATAAACGTACTCCTCTACAGACTCTAGAGGCTGACTGGTGATCCTCAATTCTTGTTCCCTTGCCAGGCTATTGAACATTATCTTTGTCTTCTCCATATTCATCTTCAACCCAATTCTTACACTTTCTCGATTAAGGTCCTCAATCATTTGCTGTAATTCGTCTCCATTGTTGCTGAATAGGACAATGTCATTTGCAAACCGAAGGTTGCTGAGATATTCGCCGTTGATCCTCACTCCTAAGCCTTCCCAGTCTAAGAGCTTGAATACTTCTTCTAAGCATGCAGTGAACAGCATTGGAGAGATTGTGTCTCCTTGCCTGATCCCTTTCTTGATAGGTAACTTTCTACTTTTCTTGTGGAGAACCAAGGTAGCTGTGGAATACTTGTAGACGTTTGCTAAGATATTCACGTATGCCTCCTGTACTCCTTGATTACACAATGCCTCTGACTGCTGGTATCTCTACTGAATCATGTGCCTTTTCATAATCAATGAAAGCCATATACAGGGGATTATTGTACTCAGCAGACTTCTCGATTACCTTATTGATGACATGGATATGATCCATCGTAGAATATCCCTTCCTGAAGCCAGCCTGTTCACTTGGTTGACTGAAGTCAAGTGTTGCCCTGATTCTATTGGAAATTATCTTGGTGAATATTTTATAGCTACGGTATACCGTGCAAGTAATAATGAACCATAAAGCCGTTCGATAGAATGATTGATATGACGGCATGACGAACGCAGATGCAAGAGGTTGAGGAGTTCATGAGTTACTACGACCTGCCCGAGTGGCTCCGAGCGCGCATCAGGTCTCACCTGAACGCCCAGCAGATGTACCTGCACGACAAGGACATCCTCTCCTCGCTGTCGGGCACGCTTCGAGAGGTGAGTGTGTCGCGTGCTCTCGTATCTGCAGGTTCGCATATATCGCAAGGCCGCCTATAATCAGACTGCGTTACTCGCTAAGGACTGACATTGCAGTGGAGGTGTTTGCAGATACGTGTTTGCAGATACGTGTTTGCAGATACGTGTTTGCAGATGTCGTGATGGCAACGCAAAGGACGAGACGTGGATTTGCAGATCCACCGTTCGTGAACGCAAGAACGCTGCATAAGACCGAGCAACCTAAATGTGCTCTTGGATCAGTCTGTGGGACGTCATCATCATCTATTGCAGGACTAGGACATCACCCAGCGACGCCCTGTCTTGCGCCCTGCAGCTGGCACCATGTTATGCCTGCAAATTTTCTAATACCATGCCGCCACCCAATTCTCTGCCGTCTTCGACTGCGCTTCCCTTCCTTGGCACCTATTCGATTACTCTATTATAGACTACCGGTTATCTGCCCTGCGCATTATATGACCTGCCCAATTTCATTTCACCCTCTTAATGCCAACTAGTGTATATGTTATTCCCATTTGCTATATAATTCACACCGTTATCTCCTTATCTCTTAACGGTACGCGCATAGTTTTTCGTTCTGTCGCTCGTTGCGCAGTCCTTAACTTCTTCTCAAGCTTCTTCGTTAACATCCAAGTTCTGAACGACGTGTTAGCCAGCATAACGGTTCGTTAATATAAAGATTCAAGACCGAAAAAGGCTCGGACACGGACCGCTGTGCAGGCCAATCGCCGTGTAGCTATCGAGGCAATGATAACCAAGGCGCCTGCTAATGACAGATGGCCTGACAAAGCTTGCAAATAGGCTAGTTAGTTTAGCAAATACAGAAAGAAAAGCAAATACAAAAAGAAGACTGTAAAAAAATATCAAGCTCCGTGTTCGACAAAAATGAGAAAAAGAGGCGTTCAAGGCAAAAAAAAAAAAAAAAAAGGGTTGATGGTAGTTTATATGGTTGGTGGTTTTCAAAGGACAACGTTGTCGATTTATTCAGTCGCACGGACCTCAACGAAAATCATTGAGATCCGTGCCGCCCATATATAACGCGCCTCCTCAATCGGTAGAAGTGGCCTTTTTGGTGTTGACGAAAGATCATTTGCTTGACGCTTCGCGCAGCCTATAGAGCATCCGGATGCTCGTGCCACGCGATGTCTCATTGCGTCTCGCTTTGTGTGGCCGCGCATGAATGCTGATATACGCCACTGGGTTCGCGCTTGTGCCCCTTGTCAGCGAACCAAGGTGTAGGCACCGGGCGCGAGATGAGTTTGGACCGTTAGCGCCTTGATGCAGCCGCATGTGGCATGGCCTCCGAAATTTGCGCGCGCCGGCTGCCGGGGCGCGCAATCACTGGAATTAAGCGTCGTGTGCTCCTCCGCCCCGTCGTCTGCATCACATGTTAGTGACCTTACTGCTGCCGTTAGCGGCGCTGTTCGACAGCGGGCTGGCGTGCTACTACATTTTCCTACTAGCGTGCTACTAGTACTAGCATGCTACCGCGTGCTACTACATTGTGCTACTAGCGGACAATGCAAGGGATTTACAGAGACTTGCGAATATAAGTGGTATGCAACCACAAATTAGCACAGAAATCTGGAATTCTGCTCTTTAATGAAGAGACGAGTAATGACATGGTATGAATTCAACAGGAAGCCCATACCAATTGTCAAGCAATAAAAATACCTGGGTGTATACGTAAACGAAGGAAAGACCTACTTAAGCGTTCACCATGATGATATAAAAAAATGAAAGGGTAGCCGAATGCAGCAATAAAGAAATATGGAGCACTTTGGGGCCACAGTAAGTACGAGGTGGTACGAGGAACTTGGAAAAGTGTAATGGTGCCAGCGCTAACGTTCGCAAATGTAATTCTGTGCCATAAATCAGAAATATTGTCATGGCTGGAGATTGACCAGAGGGCAGTGGGCCGACTGTATTTGGGGGTGCACGGTAAAAAGCACAAATGAGGCAGCGCAAGGTGACATGGGCTGGGCTTCTTTTGAAGTCAGAGATGCGCCGAGCAAGATTAGTTTTGAAGAAAGACTAAGGAAGATGGATGAAAAGAAACGGACGGTTAAGCGCCCAAATATTTGTACCTCAAATGCGTGGACACGGAATGGAGGGAGGGGTCAAGAAAGTTGGCAACCAAGTACAGGGTAATTGAAAGCGTAAATAGACAACCAGTAGTCTCAAAAATTATGTGAGAGAAACTGAGAGACCGCAAATTGGATGCAAAGGATGGAAACAAAAAAGACCGTGCAGAATTACAAAACGGCAAGAAAGAAATTAGGAGGGAAAATCTGTAAGATAACGAAAGGGGAGTGCCTTGCTATTTGATGTCCGAGGACAAAAAGATATCGGAGCAAATATGCGCCACAGGGTGAAACATAGGTGTGCTGAAAAAAAAAAAAAAGCCCGGAAACGACTCGGTACATCGTAAGGGAATGCCCAAATATTGGCCAAGCGCGACCCGTACTAGAAGCTTTGGGATCCAAAGAAGATGAAAGGATTAACTGCTCATCAGTCGAGATAAGTAGGAGACGACAATTCCCAATGGGGGTGGGAGAAGAGCAGGGAAGTGACTGATAGAAACTTCATTGCAAGTGTCGGTAATAGTACAGTATATGTAATGATAGAGGTTTTAGATACGAAAATTATGATCAACATCAGATAGGCAAAAGGCTAGATAGTGATAAAGCACGAGGTCGCGGGATCGAATCCCGGCTACGGCGGCCGCATTTCAGTGGGGGCGAAATGCGAAAACAGCCGCGTACTTAGATTTAGGTGCACGTTAAAGAACCCCAGGTGGTCCAAGTTATTCCGGAGTCCCCCACTACGGCGTGCCTCATAATCAGATCGTGGTTTGGCACGTAAAACACCATAATTTAATTTTTTAATTTAGATAGTGATAGCGATATCAAGCACGCTAGCGGACTATTTTGTCCTCGCCCCGTTGCAAAGGCGATGCCAATAAACGTCAACTTCTGACGGCGCCTTACAACGGCAGCGCGGTGCCTATACCCCGCTATCCCCTCCCTCCAGCCCAGCGGTTTCTATTGCCCGGCGCCACGGTTCACATTGACATCGTCGGCCCTCTATCACCCTGCCAAGAACACCGGAACTTGTTAACCTGCGTCGACGGATTTCACTCGGTGGCTATTAGTAAATTTATCACAAATATCACAGCGGCCACCGTAGCAACAGCCTTCCTGTCGAGCAGGGTGGCACGTTTTAGCTGTCCTATCACTATCGTATAACAGACCGGGAACGACAGTTCGAGTCATCACTTTTGTAGCGTTAGCTACACTGGCCTAGCCAAGCCCGTTTCGCGCGGCACATCAAGAGCCGTGCTGCGCATGCGCAAGGATCAGTGATGTCACACGGCTTGCGCACCGGAGCCACCGGAGCCGGCACCTCTTGCGCACTCCGCCGCCGCCGCGCGCGACTCACCGCCGCCGGTCTGCGCATTCCAGTGGAGTGACGTCGTAGCCGTGGTAGACGCACTGGCGCCGGCGCGCGCTCGCTCTGCAGTCGCCGTCTGACACTGCGCTGGAGCCGCTGCGCTTCTGACTGGCGTTTGCCAGTGTGGTATAGCCATGGAGAAGGAGAGCGCAAATGCTGCTCAACAGCGCAGAAGAACGGAGAAGCTTGACTCATAAGAATAATCTTATCTTAAGAATAATCTTAAGAATAAGCTAGGAGTAATCAGCTGAACCTTTGCTAACGCTACGTATATCCTGGCATAGCCGAGCTAAGCCACTGCAACTTTTTTACCTAGCTCTTACACCTGCTTTGAACGACTCGGCTACGCACACTGCAACGGCATACCACCCGCAAACAAATGGTCTCGTCGAACGTTTCCATCTCCACCTCAATCAGCCCTCATTGCTCATGAGACGCCTTCCCAATGGGTTCAGCGGCTGCCTCTAACGCCTCCGTGCGTTGAGTTCGAATCTCAAAATACAGCCGAAATTACTTTTCTCTGTAGTGTCCTTTTAAGTCTGATATCGCATCGCAAACTCGAGTTTGTGGCGCAATTCACTCACACCCGATAGTTCGAGCGTATTGCTCGCTGGTCAAACCTATGCTTTGACCCGCAATTGGGCTCCGACATCGCCTATATGCTACAGGCGTCACGTTTCTCCACGTTACAGCCTGGCGAGCCTTCCACAAATCCCGTTATATGAGGATGTCCATTTCTGGCATTCCAATGCAGTACAAATTACGCCGGCTGCGCCTGACAACCGCATATTTTTTTCTCGTCCTTACTGACCCACTAATTTAGTATTTATGGCTGACATATCAGCGACAAGCGCACGAAATTTAAAAAAAAAAAACAGAAAGAGGAACATTGGCTATACTTATCTTATGAATGCTGCATAAAGGCACAAAGGCACTTTCGAGTATACCCGTATCTTGTTTCTCGGTGTTGTGAAATTCCAGTAGGTGAACGAACGAGGAGTTTTATGCTGGTATGCATCGAAGGCACTCGAATCTGTCAAGTGTTGTTCGCTGCTGCTGCAGTTGTCAGCCTCACCCACGGGAATCCTCAGCAACTGTTAGTTCAGCACCCTTATTCTCGCTTTTTTACTGAACCAAACCAAAAGAAAGAAATGTTGTTCTTTGAGGACTTGCAGGCTACCCCATTAATTTATCAGTGTCTGACACAGACGTCCCCCCACGCAAACAAAACTTTCTCATAGTAGGTATATTCTTTTGAGATACAGCATCAAATAAGAAATCAGAAAAAGAAAAAAGCGCTTAAATACCTGCGAAGACATTTTGTAGGCTCACGTCAAAAATAGCAACAGCTGAAAGCGAACCCCTAGGGGCACGCAATAACTTTCTATATTCATTTTTTTAGCTGTTGCTGTAGTCTCTACAAAGATCGCTCAAGAGAAGTGCGTAATTACTTTGATGTAATTAAGTACGGGTTCTAGGATTTTACACCACATACTTCTTAAGGCTGTCGCTCCGAGATATAAATCCTGCAAACTATCCTCAAACATCAAAAGCAAGAGACTATAATCAAACCGTCTGCTAACCGGGCATTTTTTATTATAAAAATGTTGTATAAAAATGTTTTATATCGTGGACACGACACTTCGTAACATACTGATCGGCGAAACTGCGACGTAATACGTGACACGGTGCGCCGTACGCGCTTGTAGACGGCTACCGGTAAAGGCTAATACTGTACGGAGAGTCTAAAAGTTCTTATGTGCCGAGTGAATTTCGCCACACCTTGCCCTATAATGTACAGCGCCGTGAGAAAGTCGCATCTCTTATTTCAACGGACCGGAAGTAGTGGAAGTTGGCCCTGGTACCGTAAGGCCTGCAGACATGACCACACGAGAGGGTCCGCGGTCTGCACCGTAGTGTCGTAGCCGTGTTAAGCAGCCACACTTTGACACTAGGAACGTGACTGGGTGGCTACAAGTATGTAGAAACCGTTCGTTTAAGGGCAAGCATAGCGTGTGCGCACATCAGTATTAAAATCAATTGAGGGGACAAATTACAGATTTCTTAGCCGCGCCATAAGGCCCACATACGGCCAAAAAAGACTCAAGAACGAAAGACTGTGGCGACGCTACCTTGGAGGTCCTGCACCAGTTCTTCTTAATTGGGCTCACGGATTTTGAAGGCGAGTGCGACTCCTCGGGCCTAGTTCTTTTTTTTTTTTTCGGTTAAGATAGGCTACGTTGAGTTCTAAAGGGGCCAAATGCTACGTGTATGGCAAGTTTAGAACCAGCGTCGGGTTTTCGGCGCGAAATTCATGAAATGTAACTTCGGTCTTCATTTTTTCTTTCTAATAGTCAACCCATTACGGCAAAATAAAGGATAATAGAGTTGTCAAACAATAATGTATCAGTCTACGCTGGTTTATTATTTCTATTTAGCGTGCATTTACGGCGCATCTAAATGACGACAAGGAAAACGAGTAACCTTGGACGGAAGGGTGCAAGTGGTACAGCACCGACGAATAGCACTTAGCTCAATGTGCATTAGGCGCAACTATGTGATCGTTGAAACATGGTGCGTGCCACTTGCTCACTTGTGTCAACGTGGTGAAGTGCGGAATGTATTGCGCAATGCTGGTTCGCAAAGGCTGTTCGAATTTTATTCTGAACACGGAGCATGTTAATGCCCGGTGGTTGATTTTTCGAGCCGTGTACCATTTGGTCACGTCTAAAAGTAGCGTGATCGTGTTTATCATGACCATTGCCTACTCGTTTGTCTTAAATGGCTAGATATGCTGAATGGGATTGCCGTAGTTACAGTGCTGTTGGATTGGATTGCTTTAAGCGCATAAAGTTTGAAGCCGGTCACAGGAAAGATGTATGCATGTATAACCAAAGCTATAACACAAAACTCAGTTCAGCCCTGCGAGTGGCATATATCCGTAATGCTGTAGCTTTGTTGTGACCCGAAAAAATGTAAACCAGCACGATTGCTGTTCACGGTGAGCACGCGATAACTTCGAAATTTAATATTGTAGAATATGTCGCTGCGACAGATACACAATAAATAGCTGCAGTCAGCAGTACCTCTATGGTAGAAATGATCGCAAATATCACGTTTAAAGATAACCTATACGATGACGCCTGGTAGCGTAATTTTGAATATACTAGCCCGGTAGCCCTCGGCCTGGATAAACCACGACGTCAGGGTAGTAGACAGTGTTCTACAGCAATATACAATGGCGGGATGATTGGTAGATTGAACTCACCCCTTAGATAAACTCTGGAAAGCAGCGGAGGTCACAGTATGCAGGCTTACGTAGTGAATTTGGCGTCGAACTCACTCACAAAGTAGAGTAACAGTCCTAGGAAGAAATAAGAAGCGATATCTGGGTCCACACGAAGTGGTGCGTATGCCAGAGCGGTTCGCAAGAAAACGCGCCAGTCGGTCCTCGTTGAGAATATATTTTGCGGTGGCGTCCGGCAAACTATAATTTTCCTCTTACTTGCGTCTATATTGTATAAGTGAAATTTCTCATAGTATGGGCTTTCTTATTTTTGTGTGCTCTGTATAGTTACCAATACAGTTATTGTACAAAAGAAAACGTATTCTGGAGGCGGATATATGATGTCTAAGATGACATGTGCCTTTTCAAATAATCTTCACAGTTCACCTATCAACTCGAACAATTATCTGCAAAAGATTAATGCCTCAGTCACAATACTCTGCCAACTCGGAACTGGGACATAAACTAGGACAACATAGGACCATAGGCAAGTCTTGATCATTGAATCGCCGAGCCCCAAGAGTACCGAAGCCAGCAGCGGGGCATTTTCGGTGCGTTTTCAAAGCTGCACTTGCGTTATTTTTTATTAAGATACCGCGTGAAAGAAGGCCAATGAAAATGGGGAAAGAAATCCGCACATTTGTTTTGTTCTAAACTGTTCCTTATGCGCTCGGATAATTATAAATATCTGGTTACGGTTATGTAGCCATCCCGTGATCTTTTTTTCCCGGCAAGAACCAGTCACGCGTTATCACCCTTCGCATAATAATCCTTCGTACTCGCATTATACTGCTGCCGCTTGATGACAAGATATATGGACAGGGATCACCGTAAAGCTCCAGGGAGTATTAAGATATTCCTGGCGGTTTTAAATACATCTGTTGGTTTGTGATAACCCTTTTCGGCTCTCACGAATAATTACGTAAGACCGTAACAGGCAGTTTTGCAGCACACGTGACAATAAGAAAAAAGCATAGCAGAAATATTTATGACGTAGCACAGAGGTCCTCATATCTATGTATATTACAAATAGTTTCATGTTCATCGTGTCCATTATAAAAGTACGTCAGCCGGTAGGGTACCACATTCACACGATCGCACACAAGCACACTTCGCTTCATTCTTTCTAAGACGCTTTCCAGCTTACGTCGGCCCCCTTACGAGACCGTCCAGTAGCCGTCGGCACCTCGCAGCTCTAGCACCGCATCGGCGTCCCAGAAACCCTTGTGGCAGATGGCAACTACGCTGATGCCCCTGGCATGACATTCAGCTATTAGCTTATTCGCCAGCTCGGCGTCTATCGAGGCGGTCGCTTCGTCCATCATTGCCATCCTTGGCCGTACGTAGAGCAGTCGGGCCCAGCTGAGCCGCTGCCGTTCTCCGGGAGACAACGTGTCGTACCAGGCGGCGTCCATTTCGGCGTCAAGATCGTTCGCGCTGTTCAGAAGGTTCCTAAGGCCTGTGAGCTCCAGAAGCGAGACCATTTCTTTGTCTTCGTCGTCCACGTCTTCGAGACCTTTGCGACAGTGGTCAAGAAACGGGTAGCGAAGCTGCTTCCGCAGGCTTCCCACCGTCAGCCACGGCTGCTGCGGGAAGAACGCCAAAGAGTGCGAGTTTGTCACGTGGATGCTTCCGGAGTCCACGTTCCGCAGGCCCTTGATGACTCTCAGCAGAGTGGTCTTGCCGCTTCCGTTAGGTCCCGTGATGATTGCCGTCCGCTTGCAGTCGAGTCTCCACGTTAGCTTCTCGACGAGCACGCTACCGTCTCGCGGCGAACTGTACGTCACGTCTTGGAGCTCGATCGTGGGACAGTTGTCGTCGTCGCTACCGCCTTCTTCCGTCGGGTGCTTGTCGTCGTCGCGAGCTTCGGCGGCGCGCAATTCGCGCAGTTCTTCGCTCAGTGCCACCAGCTTTTCCCTAAGGGCCGCTATACGGTGCGTGTTTCCAGCGATCACAGCCACGCTGCCGGATAGGTCGACGAGGCTGCTGTAGCAGCTGATAAGGTAGATGGACACGAACGCGTTCTTGCTAATGAGCGCTGCCAGTTCCGGCGGCGTCAGCGAATCGTACACGCCGGTGAAGATGGGCACGGCGATGACCAGAAGACTAAGGATCGCGCCGGTGTAGTCGAAGAGGTGGATGCCAAAGGCGAGAGGGAACTGCCTATTCACGACGGACTGCTGAGCCTTGACCACGTCGTCCAAGACGGCGTTCACGTTTTGTTCCTCCACGGGGTCGCCGTCCAGGAAGGCTATCGATTCCGTGTGGTCCCTGACGCGCGCATGCGCGTGCCTAAACTGCCCCTCTTGCTTCTCCTGCTGGTAGACGCGCGGAACTACCGGCGCCATCAAGAACTTGTTGAGAACCGTGAACACGACGAAGAAAACGAACGTCGAGACAGGACCTATCCAGCCGGTGGCCACGTATGCCTGGTAGTTGTAGTAGGCCGTCGTGAATGGAGCGATCAGCGCAGCTGGCAGCGCATCTGCCAGAGCCTTGCAGAAGCGGTCGACATCCTGCGTCATTCGTTGGTCGACATTGTCCAGTTCTCCGCCTAGTTCCTTCAAGATGTTGACGCAGTAGAAATTCTTGTCGGCAAAGTAGAGCCCGTGCAGGTGCTTGGTGATGATCTTGCGCCAGTGCACTCCTGTAGTCGACGCTAGGAAAGTGCGCAGAGCCCTCGTCTTGGATATGGCAAAAACGAGACTGAGACCGAGGGCCGTTTGGATCCAAAATCCGTGCAGGTCTTTGTTCCCCAGCACCAAGTAGAAGCGGCTGTTGGTGAGGCCCACTTGGTACGAGACGAACTCGTAGGTTACGACAACAAACATCAAACCGGCGAGGAGCAGCGCTGCTTTCTTGTCTCTCACGAGAAGGGAGCAGAGACTCCAGAAGCGCCTCACGAGGAGGGTGTTGAAGCCGACGCTGCGCATCGCGACGAACACAGAACGCTGGTGGCGGCGACTCGGACCGACAGCGCGGAGTTCGAATGCTCCGCTATTAGTCGAGGATGCAGTACTCATGCCCGCGCTATCTTCAGGCAGAGACAATGAAAAAGAGCGAACCATGTCCGATTGTTTTCGGCGGCGCATATCTTATCGCATTTCAGAAGCCGAGCGTGGCCGGCATGGCATAAAGTCGCGGTGTAACCATTCCAAACACCAACGCCCGCGGATATTCGGCTTTACAAAGCTGTTTGTCGTATCAGCGCTCTTTGTTTCGTTACGACGAACGCGGTCAGCAGACCTCGCAGGGCGGGGAAACTGCAGCACGCCAGCCGCCACGTGACACGCGTTGCCGGCAGTTTGAGGAAACACCGCCGGTGTCGGTGTATCGGCCGTGCAAAGTGCAAAGCTTGCTCACGTTGCGATCCGCGCGGTTCCCTTTCGTGTCGCTTCCGCTCGCGGTACTCACTGGCGCACGATCGTGGTAGCCGTTCACTTCTACGCCCCTTCTGCCTCGGAGTTCTCGATCGATGCGATAACCAAAACAGCGCAGGCCTCGTGGCGGGCTCAAACACGAGGTTTGCCAACTCGCATGTGCGAAACACGCGCGTCTTGGCAGAGAGAGACGCAGGCGTTACCGGCGTTGCCAACATGCCCGACGGCAGCGAAACCTGTTTCCGTTGGAGGCCGCGCAAAATCGCAACAAAAAAAGCAAGCCACGCATTTTGCGAGTAGCGAGGTTGGCGCGACATCTTTTGGCGCTCGTGCAAAAGAGCGCTGGGTCGTGCGGCGTAGCGCGAGATTCGTACTTGTACTGAACGAAGTCGGGGCAACTACAACGGATAATGCCTGTCCCTAAATACATCATTTCGCTACGTAGGTCTACTTGTCAGCATGTTCTTGTTTGAGAAGTTGTGTAAGCCGTAGGGCTTTGTAATAAAAGCGCACTAAAGGTATATATATATATATATATATATATATATATATATATATACGCCTACTTCACTGTATATATATATATATATATACATACAGTGAAGTAGGCGTATATATATGTGTGTGTGTGTGTGTGTGTGTTACCTATTAAATCTCAAGTGAGCGATTTTAGAACTACGAAGTGTCGTAAGCAAGAAGAAAGTTTTATTAAGCGAGCAAACGAATTAAACGTATAGGACAGGGTTGGCGCCACCATAGTTAACTGATAATGACATAAGTTATTTATGTTGGATTTCAACAAGAAAGATAATGAACTCTAACTAATTTGATTTTCCTGAAGAATTCCCCAGTCCCCAACCTACACCTTCTAAACGGACACCAAAAACAAAAATGAGTGGAGCTGTATTAGTAACTCTTCTCATCTTACCGTGAGAGGAAAAAACACAAAGACGAAAGGCAAGTGGCGACACTGCCGGGAAGTTCCCACACTAGTGCGCCGTAACGTCATGAATTTTGGCGGTGTTCTATTGCGTTCTATCGGGGCCTCTAAAAAGAAGATAAAAAGACTGAACTTTTGAAGATTCAAGAACCTTTATGGAATCATGACAGCCCCTCTCCCCCCCCCCCTAAAGAAAAAAAACTAATTGAAATCTGTGACGTCACACTGCCATACCGGCGCTGGGGTTCTGCACAAAATAAAAAAAAACATTTTTGCTTCAGTTTCTCTTCTAATAACCGACTCATTATCGCGAATTTAACAAAAAATATAGTCACGAAAGAGCACTTCATTAGTTAAACTGTGGTGTTGGAATTGTCCTTTTGACACCGCTCTGTCGCCGTTATTTGCGAGACCTTGGCGCCCTTTTTGCGTATGCGGCCCTATGGCTCAAAGCAGTAGTAGCGTTAGCTATAGAGCATATGTCCTCTGAGATCGCAGAACCAGGTAAGACATGGGACAGCATCACTCGCGAGCGATTTGAATCGCGGAAAAACTGCGCGGGCCTTTCGATCACGATTTCTTGTGCAACATAGTCGTCTCCCGTCATAATACAAACGTTGTATCTACGAAATAAGTGTACGACGGTGAAGAAGCGTTCTGTCAACACTGCTAGACGCTGTGTTTTTTCCCCACAATTACCGAGTGGGCATTGTGATGAAATCCGGAGAAGGAAGTTCAGCGAGAAGCCAATTTGTGCATGATATTTCTACGGCACATTGAACGTTCTCTTCTCCATGTTACGGCGCAACCAAGAATGACGTTGAAGACAGAAGACGACGATTTGACGTGTCGAGGTGAAATCGGCTTCGACAGAAATCTTGTTTGTAACTCTTTGCCTGTCTTGTAAATTTTGTAAATATACGTCTTGACACGTGACTTCCGCAACGTAACAATATATCGTACAGCCCCCCCCCCCCCCCCCTCCCTTTCAGAGAAAACCCACATGTCCCGTAACCCCCATATGAGATTCAATAATCCCGTACGAATATATGGGGATGCCATATAGAAGTCCGCATGATCCTATCTATAAAGTGGGATTATTGGATATGGGACTTATAGAGAATATGCGATTTTTTTCGGAGGGGCCATATTTAAAAAAATAATTTAGTCAAGAATTACTTCGCATTGCCCGTAGGCACTGCAGCAGGGGGTTTCATCATAAATATAAACAAGTCTACATTTTCGCAACACACTTGCACTTCAGGCCACTTGTTCCGTTCCGCGATGCTCTTCGGATAAAAAGAAGTCAGCGAACAAGCGCGTCCTGGGCAGATATTCTTGTATTTTTAGGACATGATGATTTCGTTTGGAAACTTAAGACGTTCTTTTATGTAGGTTTCTTTGTTAACTACAACTTCATTTTTGAATATCTGGAAAAAACAGCTTTAACCTGAATTTTCTTTGTCGTAACGACAGTGGTTCCCAACTCAGATCTTTCTTCATCATGCTTACGCTCTCCGTTCTTCTATACCGGCCCATGGAAAGCCTGGCCGCCTTGTACTAGATACTTTCTATATTAGAAATCAGAGTGGTTTCCGACGGAACCCAAACAAGGCAAGGATATTCTAATATCGGTCTTACAGATGTTGTGTACGCGTTCTGCTTTAATTCAGACTGGCGACATTTTAAATTTCGCTGGACAACGTTCCGGGCTTTGCCAGCTTTTCCCACTATTTCATTTATACGTGTACTCTATGAGCAGTCAGCAGAAAATACCACACCTAAATATTTGTGAGCATCGACTTTGGTTACCGCATCATTATTGTTAGAGTAGCCTTTATAAGTACCTTCCTTTTCTTAATAAACCAACATGAACACATTTTTTTAGTGTTAAGACATATATTCCCTTTGTTACACCAGTTATAAGCCCTCTATAAAGCATTCTGAAAGATTGTCGCATCATGTTCATCTCTTAATTTTCCGGTATGCAATGCAGTCGTCTGCAAACAGCCGTGTATACGGATGACGAAATACCCACTGAAATGTCATTAATACAAATAAAAAATAAGATAGGTCCCAGAATAGAACCCTGTGTAACACCAGAAGTAATATCCACGTACCCCAACTTTTTACCATTTAATACGACAGATATGCTGGGACAGGTAATTAATTCTCAATGAATCTAACAACGTATTGTTCTATGCCTGTCTGCTTGAGGTTGTAAATCAGAAGAGAGTGTGTTGCAGTGTCGAAGGCTTTATGGAAATCTAAAAATAAGTAATCGATCAGGCTTTCAGCGTCAATACCTGGCACTAAATCATGGTAAAAATTACAGAAGTGGCATGGTGTAAGACATGCCCCTACAGAAGCCATGTTGTTCATTATGATCTTGCTTTCTAGAATGTGGTTCATAACTGCAACATAGATAATGTGCTTTATTGCCTTACATGAGACAGATGTCAGTGAGATAGGCCTATAATATTGTACTGCTTTTTTCGAACCACCTTTATGAATTGGGGCGTGTGCAATTTTCCAATCGATTGGTAATACTTCCGCGGATAGTGACTGCGTCAAAATCAAGAATAGATAAAATGATACTGGCGTTGCGCAATGTTTGAGCACTCGAGGCGATAATCTGGACCAACTGCTTTTGTATCATCTGATTGTTATATCATTTTTTTTATCCCGTACGCTGAGTTCTATTGGCGTCACGAGTGTCGAATTCCCAACAGGGGACGATAACGCTTTGGACTACGTTGGGAGAAATACGGAGTGGAATAATTTATTTAGGCACGTTGCCTTAACATCAACATCTATATCAACTTTATCCATTACAAACGACCTTTTATAGCTAAATTATACGAACCACATCTATTTAGGTACTTCCAAAAAAAAAAAAAAAAAAAACTAAGTTTAGTTATTGCTTTGAATGTATCATTCAGTTCCGTGAAGTAGGTGTCTCTTGCGATCTTTCCAACTTATATTTGTGCGTTAATTGCGCCAATTTCTCAAAGCGAACGTCCCTTTTTCTTCTCTTGTACTATGAAGCAACTCTTTTTCTTTTTTTTAAATTTATCTTAAGATGTCTGTCCTTACATGTCTGTCGATACCCAAGGCTTCTCACGCTTCTTTAAGCTTGGCGTAATTTACGTCTGGTATGTGCATGTTTGTAAGTTCATCCAATTTGCATTTGAAGTTATCCCACAATAGTTGTACATCATTTTCTTCTGCAAGGCATTCAAAGTAGGTAGGTCGAAAAACTTTTCGGTTATGCTTTGATAGTTACTGTAGAAAAACACTCTTCTGTTCTCATCAGATATCAATCGCTGAAATTTGGTTTTAACTGTAGCAACTACAGCTGAATGGTCACTGATTGCTGGTATGCATGTGGTAAAACTTGCTAAGTTAGGTGAGCCAGAAAACAGCAAATCCAAAATATTAGTTCGGCGTGTTGGCTCGTCCACGTATTGCAATAGGCTCGACAGTTACTAACCGGCAGCTCGTTCTTGTCTCGAGTTGTTGACGACCTCCTCCGCTCTTGTGCCACAGAGCATAAGCTGTCCACCGCCTACCACCCACAAACGAACGGTCTTACGGAACGTCTCAACCGAACACTCACAGAGATGATGTCGATGTACGTCTCCAATGATCACCGCTACTGGGACGCCACGCTGGCCTACGTCACTTTCGCGTATAACTCGTCCAGACATGACACCGCAGGATATTCACCCTTTTATCTTTTGTATGGTCGCGACCCCACATTGCCATTTGACACCATCCTACCTTCTGTGCCACGTGTTAGAACTGAGTACGCTCGTGAAGTCATCAATCGCGCTCACATGGCGCGTCCAGTCGCCCGATCTCGTCTGTTGGCCTCTCAGGATATACAAAAAGAGCGGTACGATCGGCGCCATCGCGATGTTAAGTTCGCCCCAGGTGCTTGGGTGCTCCTATGGTCACCATGTCGTCGTGTCGGTCTCTCCCAGAAGCTTCTCTCTCGCTACACAGGGCCTTATGAAGTCCTACGTCAAGTTAACGACGTCAATTACGAGATCTCGCCGTTACAGTTTGATCCGTCCTCAAGTCCGACGCCAGTTGACATCGTGCACGTTTCGCGGTTGAAGCCATACTTCTCTCGCAGTTCTTCGCCTGACATGCGCCGAGACGGCGCTTCAGCACCCGGGAGTCCTGTTACGGAAGGATAGGAGGCAAGAGAAGAAGAATAAGATCGAGAGACACTGGCTGCTGCGTGTTGTTGCTGGTCAGCCATCTTGACCACGCTGACCCTACTCGTGTATATATTGTAAATACATCCAGTCTTACTCCCAACATCCCCGTAACAATATCTACAACCTTTTTTCATTTCTGTACGCGGGGCGCTACGAGTATCAACGTTTATCACACCAGCTCAGGTTTGGCAGATAGAACTCCCCGCCGAACAACGTGTCTACGCCGTAAGGTTGAGAAACAACTTCATAAAGAGCCCGAAATGCGTCCGAATCAGAGTTTGGTGCTCAGTAAACCGCAAAAACAACAAGCGTGGAACCTATTAGGTAACGTAATTTTGAACCAGGCAGTTTTGATAGCGTCATGACAGATATCCAGAGCACAAGATTGTAAAGTCAAAAGAACAAGCCTAAAAGCGCTTCCACCAAGGCGGGAGCTATCTTTGCGGTAGACTGCGTAGTCGCGTGGAAATATTTCACAATCAGTAATTGATGGGTTGAAACAGGACTCAGTGCAAATTACGATAATCCCGGCCGCGACGGCCGTATTTCGATCGAAATGCAAAAACGCCCGTGTACCATGCATTGGGCACCCGTTAAAGAACTACAGGTGGTCAAAATGAATCCGGAGTCCCTTAATAAGACGTGCCTCATAATCAAATCGTGGTTTTGGCACATAAAAACCCAGAATTTCATTTATTAAATTGCGACAACTGCTTGGACAGATTCAATTAAACCGATAAGTTCATCCACTTTGATCACTTTACTCCTGCAGTTATAACTAATAGAAGTATATCTTTATCTTCCTGTCTTGTACATTTATCTGCGGGTCATGGCTTCGATAGTGGGACAACCTGTTCTTTTTCCTTAACTCAACGAAGAATCCTGTTTATGATCAGCCTTTCAAAGCCTAGCTTTGCTTTATTATTTTCGCCTCACTTTATTATTTTAGCCCCACTTATTATATTCCACTCACTTTCTGATAGCGCGCGTTTCGGCCGAATAGTCTCGGTGTACAATATACGCTGTTTCTTTAAATTTCTTGGCTTTTGACAGGATCATTTGTTCTCACTTGAATGATGAAAGATTTGCAATTATTGACCGTTTCGCATGACCCTTTTAACGTGCGTCCGACGTGGTGTGCCCTTTCATACGATTTCAGTTCAATACCGAATTTAGTTTTACAAATGTCTCTATTGAGATGCTCTGATTTTTGTCCCATGTTTCAAACTTTCCTCAATACCGTAGAAGACGACATTTTGTCTAGGGCCTCGGTTTTCTAAGTCAACGGTTTTCTCCTCCAACTTTTTTACTTCAGCTAAGGGGTACTTAAAAAATCACGCGCCTTTCCACTGCTGTGAAGGTGGATTTCACTGGATTACCAGCGAAGCAGTTTAGCGACATAGAGGTGACATAGACTTCAGATCAAAATGTATGAACAAATTTTATTTCTCTTGAGCGGCGACGGCGGTCACCCCGAAGAAAGACACGCGCGCACACCTTTATTCTGGAAGACTACCGCCACGCTGGGAGAACGGAAGGAAACTAGGCACACAAGCGCTTGGAACGACGACCAACAGAGGGCGGTGCGAGTGTACACATGGCCGACGCGGATCGCACAGCGGCAAATCTTTGAGAAACATTTATTGTCTAACTGGGAGACTACTGATTTTGAAAATAGTTGATATTGATAACTAATCTACTGAAAATGCATATCCGAGTGATGAGACGTATAAGCTTTTGCATAGACTGAAGCGATTTGGCATCAAATTCGGGACTGAGTTATTGCACACGCAGATCTGTTGACGGACATGAAAAATACATAGAAGTTAGTGCCAGAGCAAGCACATCATGATGATGTGCTTGCTCTGGCACTAACTTACTAATGTCCTTAATCTGCCCTTGAGTGTCGCTTAAGTTATTGCGCATCTCTGCCGTCAAGCTTTTGTGCCTCGCAAATCTTGCACCGATGGAATGTATTCTGTTCGTAATAACAGCTTGGAAGTCCTGGATTCTTCTGAGTAAGCTGTCTGCATCATGAGGGTCAGGATTAGGCCTACACCTCCGGAAAGTAACAACAGCAGGATCAAATACAATAGTGTGTTAAGGGAACAGCTGGCAGCTGGGTGAGTTGGTATTGATTCATATTAATTGCGCAACAAAACGGGGACAAAGAACGTGTCGCCTGTTCCTTCTTTGTCCCCGTTTTGATGCGCAGGTAATATGAGTGTGTTAGGAAATAAATGATTACTTTTGCACACCCGCGCTCATGCCCTTTTGTGATGATGTACACTCGCACGTGACAAAATGTGCGAAGTCGGCAACGCTACTTTATGTATCAGGAATGCAAGAGAACTGAAAGGTGGGCTAGTTGCTGTGCGTTCATTATTAACTACAGCGGGACGACAGAAAGAAGAAGGACACGAAGTGTCACTTTTGCTTCTTCACTTTAATTCTTGACCCGCCGTGGTTGCTCAGTGGCTTTGGCATTGTGCTGCTAAGCCCGAGGTCACGGGATCGAGTCCCGGCCGCGGCGGCCGCATTTTGATGGGGGCGAAATGCAAAAGCGCCTGTGTTACCATGCATTGGGTGCACGTTAAGGAAACCCAGGTGGTAAAATATAACCCGGAGTCCCCCTATACTACGGCGCTCCTCACGATCAGACCGTGGTTAGGACCGCGAATTTTCCCTCACTTTCTTGTATTCTTTAATAAAATTCATTGTCATAATAAAGTTCATTGTCTGTCTGTCTGTTCTTGTATTCTTGATGTTTAAAGTGCGCATTTAGAGATAGAAAGGGGAAGGAGGAGATTGCAGGAATGTTTTCATAACACGTGTAGGGAGGGGGCTTGAGCCCGGGAGGCGGTTTTTTGAAACGTGGAATCTACGCATGCGTATTATTTTTTTGCACCTTGTTTGTTTATTCGAATAAGTGCAGTTAAGAGCCGCGCTCGGTGTTATCATTTCGTTCTTGTCTTTTTTTTTCTGTCGCGCTGTATAGTTAATAATGAATCACCAATGAGAAACGGGACTAACCTGCAGTAGTAGCAAACCGCATGTCGCCAAGCGTGGCGGCTCCAAATCCCACTGGGGCAAAGTGCTCATGTAGGCTTGCTTGTTGTCACGTGATCACCCGCGAAGAAAGTGCATCAGAACCGCGCAGCTGACGTTTTCTTCTTGAACGATGCGTGTGAATGCCGGCGGTCCGTCTAAGTCGCTGATTACTGACGGTTGTTGGTTGATACCAGATGCATCTGACAGGCCGGCCAAGGAGCACAGTGTCGCAGCTTCATCCCTGCTGAGAGAGGACTAATAGGACCTTGACGAGACGATTCTGATAACGATTAACGATGGTAATTAGGTAACAATTCTTTCCATGTTCTATTCTTTCTGACATGTTTCATTGGCTTGTACGAAACTGCGCCTCCGCTATTGCAGGATGGGACTCGGTGGGATCGATAATGAGAAATGAATGGAGTCGCACGGAAAGAATCTTCACAAAATACGGCACTACAGGAAACAGATTGTAGTAGGCTGTAGGACGTCTAATTTTACCCCCAGAAAGAAAGCTGGGTGCGAGAAATGTCAATAGTCAGTGTAACACTGTAGGTAAAAAATATTACGCATATTCAACGCACTTGTTGGAATCTATGTGAAGCGAAGCTTTAATGAAACGGATAATTAAATACTAAAACAGCTAACGGCGACGCGTACAACTGTGTTTGCTTTCGTACTATAACACCGTGTAATCTCGTGCAATGTTTATGTTTATGCACCACGAAGGTCACAACTTTAACGTCTTGCTATTTGTAGGTTTAAGCACCGCATCATCCAAGTGCAAATAACTGTGGTGATAAAGGAAAAAAAAAAAGTCAGTGACCGAATGAGTGGAGCGGTGGGCTTTGGTGCTGGGTGACACTGCTTCGATGTCACCCATCGGGCACATAATCTTCTTTGTTTTCATTTTTTAATTGACGAGGCCGGAAACGATGCGATACAGGAACCTACCTACCTACCACCAAGTGCCCGGTATGAAGCAAACAGTGCTTCGCATTCGAAACGTGCATTAGTCTCCGCGGTGGGTCAGCGCGTAATGAACACGGTTTTCCATCGTAAAACGCAGGAAGTGTTGCGGCACAACTACGCGGCGACGCTAACGCGGGTGCCGTTCTTCGCGCAAGCGGAGCCGGACTTCACGAACGCGATCGCGGAGCGGCTTAACGCCGAGTACTACCAGCCGCACGACGTGATCGCCCGCCGTGGCGCCATGGCTCAGAAGGTGTACTTCATGCGATCCGGTGTGGCCAACGTGCTCAGCGAGAAGGACGAGCTGCTCGACACCTACACCACGGGAGACTACTTCGGCCGTGAGGTTTTATTCGTGCACGTCGTACATTACATAGCCAAGCGCGCTGTTTCGATGTGGATCATTCATGGGCTTGAAGAGGTGTAGATGACCTTGTACAGGTGACCTTTCTTGCACTATTCATTGTGTCCTTGAAAAAGTGGACTCAATACATGGACCGCTGTCGCCGCTTAGTAGCAAAGAAGCAACTATTGCCTGTCCAGCTAGACTTTAGGGTATATCGTATAACACCTGCATACTAAGGAAAATTGCATCCTTAAGGGTGTTTTATCGCCTCTATAACTAACTCCCTTTCATGACTAAGAAAATTACATGATTAGAGAATTTAAATGTAGCACAAACTACATGAAATACTCTTTCTGCGCAAAAACAATATCTGAATGGAACACTGTACCGAAGGAGGTGGCCACAGTTGACGGTGTCTACTTCGCTCAACTGATAAATAATTTGTAATTAATAGAGTTATTCTTGCACTGTGCTGTTGTTATGGCTTGTATAACACATTCCGAAATTACGAATGCCTCGTTTTGTAGTCATCTTTTCAAATGTTTGTCTGCTTGCTTATTTGTTTGTTTTTATTATTTGTACCCACTCTCCTGCTGTAATGATTCGGCGTTGCGCGATATGTTGTGGGAAAAAAAATTTTTCAATGCCAGCAGTGTCAGTGACGACAACGTCCAAGGGAGCGTTACATCGAGTAGCCGCTCGCCATCGCTCCTTGCAGGAGCAGGGATCTCCGTCGCACACGCTGGTATAGACCTTTTCACAAACTGACGTTTGAGCAGCGCCATTTGCCGACGCGGGCGACGTCTAGCGTCAGAACATGTTATACCACCATTTTGGACTGTGCGCCTTGCGAGAGCAGGCCGGCCGCACTTCGGTTGTGTGATCTTCGCCGCGCATTATTTCGATTGTTTTCTTCCGTTTCGCTTGTCTTGTGCGGCTTGACTTGTTACATGTTTCACGTGCTCGCGTGAGCGCTCAGTGTGGTGTGCCATGGCAACAGCAAGCCCAGCCAGTGGATGTGGTGTTTCGTCGTCGGTAGCGGCGGCAGCCGCGTCTGCTTCGTCGAGACCTGGCGTGCTAATCAGCGGTGTATTTCATTGTTATTTCTGGACACATGTGACCGTATCGTCGATTGAATCTGATCACCATTAGGTTTCGAGGTTGAGGGTTGCCTCATTTAGCGAAAGCAGGCGCGTACGTAGCTGTCGGGCAATGCTTAGAACCAGGCGCCGGCGGCCCGACGACGCGTGTCAGTGGTTGGTAAATATGCGGTGGTTTCTCCATACGCTTCCGACGCAACTGAACAGCTCAATCATGCAAAATTTATTGGATCCGGTGCGGTGCAGTGTGCTTATAACCAAATGTCAAAGCATAAGCGTGGCGATCGAGCAGCGCGGTACCTGCAGCGAACCGACGCGCGACAGTGATCACAGATGCCAGCGCAACTGATACAGCCCAGGGGCTAGATTTTTATTTTTAGTATTTAGTAGTTATTTATTTATACATACTGTCAATCCCAATAGGAATTATAACATGACTTGTTATAAAGATATATTTGTTTACCTATTTTTTACGTTTGTTTACCTGGAATGGTTTTTCTTTCGAATGTCTCAATTTGGAACAAGCTTCGCTCACGGTGAACCTTAACGTAGATCGTGCGCGAAGTTTGTATTGAAGATATCGCATACGGAAAGAGTTGTTCATGTGCGCTATCTATGAAGCGAAATACGCCAATAATATTGCAGCGTTAGGGTCATCTCTGCTCTTTCTCTAGTTTCTGTGCAATGTTCATAATAAAGTAATGTCAAGTCTTGACAGTTGTCGAATAAATACATATGCGTATGACTGCAAACCACTACTGACCGTGAGTGAAAAGCGCTTAGTGGTCAGCGAAGCGGTCACTGCACGCACGTAAGTATTTCACTTGATCGACTGTGCGAATAATTTATTTTTTTCATTACTGTTATTCTTGAATGTATGATGCTATTGTCCGCGCGTACCCATGCGAATACCATTTTTTACGTTCTAACTTGCGCGGGCTCATTTAGCGCGTTTCTACTCCATGCACAGTTAGCGCATTACGGTTCCCGAACTCTAGCACTGGCGCTAGGCCGCGCTGATGAGGTTGACACGTTCGTTTTTGCATTCTCTTGCTGCCCAAGCACATAGACAACGCTCAAAGATGGGTGAGCTCGATGCAGCACCACACTGCTGAAATTATTAACTTTATGGGCAGGGCCGCGCAGGGTGCGTGTGAACGCAGAGACAATGTTTTGGTGGACACAGGGTCTGCATACATCTTCCATAGGACACGATTTTTCCAGATCGTTGCGAAGTGTATTTAACGACTAGTTCTCTCGCAGAGTGCTTCAATTTGTGTTATACCGGTGTCACACGGCCATTTTGATAGCGATCGAGACTGATCTGGATCAGAATGTTCGACCGCGATTGGCTCCCTTCCGCAGATTGAGCAAGAAGCCAATCGCGACCAAGAAATTCGACCCAGATCGGCCTCGATCACGATAAAAAGTGCGCCGTGTGGCCCCCGTATTTGGCAGTGGAATGAAGTCGTGTTTGAAAGAATAACAAATGTAGCCTCTGCCACTACATACGAGAAAATATTGCATCGAAGAGCTGACAATTCTCGCAACCTATCTTCGTCGCGGGGAAATGGTGCCAGCAGTGTCAGTGACAACAACGTCCAAGGGAGCGTTACATCGAGTAGCCGCTCGCCATCGCTCCTTGCAGGAGCAGGGATCTCCGTCGCACACGCTGGTATACCGTGGGCGGACCTCAGCAGCTGACGTCGCGGACGGGCGTAGCCCTACCCACCGCACGACCCCCTGACCCCCCTGAGAAGCGCAGATGAGATCGCCCACGCGGCTGCCGTGGCCGCCGGCTACTCAGCGCATGCGCAGGCCGGCTCCCCTCCGCTCCTCCTCCGCTCCCGCCTCATGCTGTAGCCTGCAGCAGAAATAAGCGTCATTTTCCTCAATGAACCACTACTCCACTTTCCTCCTCGCACGCACTTCTTTCATCTGCCGCTGCGCTCCGCGTTCGCTTTCTTATTTCGCCGTGCTCGTTCGCTCGGTTACGAGGTACAACAACGCCGACGTTCAGCGCAGGAATGGGCGCATAAGAGCTGTGCTCTAAAACATCAGCACAGCCTAGATTCGAATTGCGGACCTACAAATTGCGACTCGGAAATATTTCTCGACCACTCAACCGACGTAACTACTACGAATAATACAACACTTTAAAGTGCAGTGGCGCCTCTAGCTGCTCTGATAGGCGGACGCCATGCTCTTGAATGCTTCAGCTTATCTATAAATGCTCACCAAGGTGAAAGAATTTAAGCGAAGCTAGCAGTAAGATGGGAAAGGCAGGAAGGAGAGAAGGGGTCAAAGTAAATGTGTCTTTCCACTTTACGACCGGGGCGCGCCACCTCCACAACAAATGCTGCGTTCTTAGCGGTAGAATATTGCCGAATGTTTATCCTAACCGATACTGCATGAAACAGCGCTAGAATTACCCGCCGTGGTTGCTCAGTGACTATGGTGTTGGGCTGCTGAGCACGAGGTCGCGGGATCGAGTCCCGGCCACGGCGGCCACATTTCGATGGGGGCGAAATGCGAAAACACCCGTGTACTTAGATTTAGGTGCACGTTAAAGAACACCAGGTGGTCCAAATTTCCGGAGTCCCCCACTACGGCGTGCCTCATAATCAGATCGTGCGTTTGGCACGTAAAACCCCATAATTATCTAAAAGCGCTAGACTTGCGGTGCACAATATTGCGCCGGCCCTGATGCTACACCAGAAAAAAACATGAGTCTCAAATATTGTGATCGGTTGACGCGCTGTGATTTGCGGACAATTTACAGCTGATCTATAAAACACCGAGCTGAAGGAACCTAAACGAAGCCAGTGGTAAAAGGCAGGGTAGGAAATAAAAGAAAAAGCTATGTCTTTCCGCTTCACCACCGGAGACGTCCATGTATATAAAATAGAATCTTGACATCCATAGCCTCCTGTGACCACATAATGCGCTCGAACAACGACTTGGCGCAAACCGCTGGAAAAGACTCGCCGCTTTTTTGCTAGAAATGTTGAAGTGCCCCAGCCCTCTTAACACTGCAAAGTATATGCTTTGCACAAAGCGCCCTTTCAGCACCTTGAAACTTATGAAAGGGTGCAGTAAGGATGCTCTGCTAACGAATACACCCATTTTCGAAATTGCAAGAGAGTGAGGGAGCAAAAAGGGTGTTTCTACATCCAATCTACCCTCGAGGGTGCATTTTTCCTTCAAGTGTAGCTGGACAGTCAATTGAAACCTGCTTCTTCGGTTGTAAGCGGTGGCGGCTCGTTCATGTATTCAGTGCACATTTCCTAAGTGATTAATAAATGTTGCACAGCATACATGATAACGTGTTTTTTATTTTTTATTTTTTTGGAAAGACATAAAATTGAGCACATTATTTTCCTCGTTTCTTTTGAACTCTATGTCAAGGTTTCATTCATTGTGACGTTCCCACCTAGACGGATGTGTTCGCAAAAGATGAAGAGATGCACCAGCAATATTTTTTCATGACTGCGGTTGTGAGACGCATAGAGATGCCGTGTGCGTCTCTATGCGTCTTTTGAGGATAAACGGCGAATCTCTCTCGAGGTGATGCCTGCATGTGTCCTGTTTGCAGTTCTTTCCTGACAAACCTGTCTTTTGTGGGATCCATTAAGAGGCTTCCCGCGTTGATTACAACTGCTCACTATAGGCTCATTCGTATTCAGTCGAGGTCAGGTTCGGTCGTGCACTCGTACTCCATTTCGTCTTCCCCCACCGCTCACACTCGCGACCAAGAACCAGTGTCACATATGAAGGGGCTTTGTAATTCGATGTGGCATGAAGTCTTGTGCTTTCATATGTCGCAATACATCATGTAATAATTACGTGGAAGACGTTTCAGATTTAGAACTTATTCATCACCGAACGAGACGAGTGGAGTGACGCGTTTCTACAACCGGTGGCACCACCTGCGCTCCCGACGAAAACATAGTACGTCGCATACTGGAAGCGCAAAGACGCACAAATAATACGTCTTTCGACGTAAGCTTACATAGACGAGTTGTATAGTTACAATATGTCAAGTAAATCTATTCCGTGGAGAGCGCCGCAGATAAGAAACAACCGCACCACAAAATGCGTGAAGGGAGATATCTGTGACCGCACTACTTGCCTACGCAGTAAAAAAAAAAAAAAAAAAAAAATGGCCCCTATGACCCTCTAACCTTAAGGGGTAAGATAGAACCATTGAAGGGAACAAATGTTTTCGTTTTGGCGAGTAAACATGACGATACGAAAACAAACGACATTAAAAACTGAATGAAACAAACTTTACTATCACTGTCAAACTCTCGTGTCAGATATTTTGGTGTGCACCAGTTGGTCAGAACTAAGTACACAGTTTTCAACTACGGCTTTTCTAATCGCATCTGCAAACTGAGCTCGCTGTCATCTATAAGGTAAACATTGTTTACACCCTTAAGGGCAATATGTTGGTCACGAGGCAAAGCAACACCCTAAAGGGTGCATTTTTTTTTACTGTGTAGCTTCTGCAGCACTGCTGATAGGTATGAAACGGGTGCGTTCAGCTGGCAGAAATATGTCCTGCAACCTGGCGCGATTGTTGCGGCGACTTAATCGGGTCCGACTTTCCAAGCAATGTGCTACTATATCGTGCAGAATTATATATCATCATCGTCATCATCATGATCATCATCCTATATTTATCTCCACTGCAGGACGAAGGCCTCAACCTGCGATCTCTAATTACCCCTGTCTTGCCCTAGCTGATTCCAACTTGCGCCTGCAAATTTCCTAACTTCATCACTCCACCTAGTTTTCTGCCGTCCTCGACTGCGCTTCCCTTATCTTGGTATCCATTCTGTAACTGTAATGGTCCACTGGTTATCCACCCTACGCATTACATGACCTGCCCAGCTCCATTTTTCTTCTTAATGTCAACTAGAACATCGGCTATCCCCGTTTGCTTTCTGATCCACACCGCTCTCTGCCTGTCTCTTAACGTTAGGCCAAATATTTTTCGTTCCATCGCTCTTTGTGCGGACCTTAACTTGTTCTCGAGATTCTTTGTTAACCTCCAAGTTTATGCCCTATATATGCTAGTACTGATTGTAGTAATGATTGTACACTTTTCTTTTCAACGACAGTGGTAAGCTCCCAGTCAGGATTTGGTAGAGCTTTTCGTATGCACTGCAACGCAATTTTATTCTTCTGTAAATTTCCTTCTTATGATCAGGGTCCCCTGTGAGTAAATGACCTAAATAAACGTACTTCTTCACAGATTCTAGAGGCTGACTGGCGATCCTGAAGTCTTGTTCCCTTGCCAGGCTAAACATTATGTTTGTCTTCTGCACAATAATCTTCAACCCCACTCCTACACTTTCCCAGCTAAGATCCTCAATCATTTGTTGTAATTCGTCCCCATTGTTGCTGAATGCGGCAATGTCATCTGCAAACCGAAGGTTGCTGAGATATTCGACGGTGAACCTCACTCCTGAGTAAGCCTTCCCAGTCTAAGGGCTTGAATACTTCTAAGCGTGCAGTGAATAGCATTGGAAACATTCTGTCTCCTTGTCTGACCCCTTTCTTGATAGGTAACTTACTACTTTCTTGGGGAAAACCAATGTAGCTGTAGAAGCTTTGTAGATATTTGCAAGAAATTTGCTTGATTTGCTTGCCTGTACTGCTTGATTATGCAATGTCTGTATGACTGCTGGTATCTCTACTGAATCAAATGCCTTTCATAATCTATGAAAGCCATATAGAGAGGTTGATTGTACTCCACAGGTTTCTCGATTACCTGATTGATGACATGGATATGATCCATCGTAGAATATCCCTTCCTGAAGCCAGCCTGTTGTCTTGGTTGACTGAAGTCAAGCGTTGCCCAGATTCTATTGAAAATTATCTTGGTGAATATTTTATACAGTACTGAGAGCAAGCTAATGGGTCTATAATTATTCAATTCTTTAATGTCTCCCTTCTTATGGATTAGTATAATGTTGGCGTTCTTACAGCTCTCTGGTACACTTGAAGTCGTGAGGCATTGCATATAAAGGGCCACACGCTTTTCAAGCATGATATCTGCTCCACCTTTGAATAAATCGACTGTTGTTCCATCTTTTCCAGCAGCTTTTCCCCTGGTCATGTCTTGCAAGGCCCTTCTAACTTCATCGCTAGTTATAGAGAGAGCCTCTGTATCCTGTTCATCACTACTTAGAATGAAAGTAGCTTGGCTATTCTGGGTACTGTACATGTCAGTATAGAATTCTTCCGTTGATTTTACTAAGTCATCGAAATTGCTGATGATATTACCCTGCTTATTTTTCAGTGCATACATCTTGCCTTGTGCTATGCCAAGTTTTATGCTGCTTCCATATTTTACAGCTTCCTCGATCTTTTCCACGTTATAATTTCGAATATCCCTTACGTTCTTCTTGTTTATTAGTTCTGATGGTTCAGCGAATTATATCTGATCTCTTGAGTTTGACACTTTCATGTTTGGTCGTTTATTAGGTCTTTTGTTACTTGGGAGAGCTTACCTGCTGGTTGCCTTGATGCCTTACCTCCCACTTCAATTGCCGCTTCTGTGATCAGCCTAGTTACGGTTTCATTCATTACCTCTGTGTTGTCCTTATCTTCCTGTTCTAAAGCTGCATATTTGTTTTCGAGCACCAGCTTGAATTGGTCTGCTTTTACCCTTACTGCGTCTAGGTTGGCCTGTTTCTTCTTGACTAATTTTACTCTTTCTCTCTTCAAATTGAGAGAAATGCTAGACCTCACTAACCTATGGTCACTGCACTTTACCATACCTAACACTTCTACATCCTGCACTATGCTGGGATCGGCAAAGAGTAGGAAATTTATTTCATTCCTTGTTTCTCCACTAGGGCTTTTCCAGGTCCTCTTCCTGTTGCTGCGCTTCCTGAAGAAGGTATTCATTATTCGGAGCCTATTCCTTTCCGCGAATTCTACCAACATCTCTCCTCTAGTGTTCCTAAAATCGATGCCGTAGTTGCCAATTGCTTGCTCACCAGCCTGCTTTTCCCCCACTTTTGCATTGAAGTCGCCCATGACTACAGTATACTGAGTGTGCACCTTTCTCATTTCTAATTCAACATCTTCATAAAACTGTTCTATTTCTTCATCATTGTGACTGGAGGTTGGGGCGTAGGCTTGTACTACCTTCATTCTATACCTCCTATTCAGCTTTATTGCTCCAACTGATACACTCTCATTAATGCTGTAGAATTCATCAATGTTGCCCGCTATGTCCTTATGAACTAAAAGTCCTACCTCGAATTCTCTCTTATCTGGAACACATCTGTAGAAGAGGACGTGGCCGTTAGTCAGCACTGTATAAGCCTCACCAGTTGTTCTAACCTCGCTAAGGCCAATAATATCCCAGGCAATGCCTGATAATTCCTCAAATAGACCTGCTAAGCTAGCCTCACTCGAGAGGGTGCGCGTGTTGAACGTTGCCGGGTTCAGTCTCCAGTGGCGGCCTGTCCGGACCCAGAGATATTTAGCACCCTCTGCCACGTCGCAGGTCTGACCGCCGCCTTGGTCAGGTGCTCCGTAGCCGCTGGGGACTAAGGGCCATTGGTTAACTGTAGGAGTCACGAGGGAGGTAGTGGCCGAATCAGTACTGCATACTGCACCAGGAAGGCCAATTCCTGTTCTGGTGAGGGAGTGGCCTTGTTGAAGCTTAGTGGGCCTTCCTAATTTTGTTGCACCTGGACTAGTATAGTCCCACTAGCTCTCGGCAATATATATATATATATATATATATATATATATATATATATATATATATATTCTGCCGGTATCAGGCGCAACTCCATGGCTTAAAATGTAGTGGACTGGAGGAGGATTCGAACTTACGACCTTCAGATTAGAAGCCAGATGTTCTACCTCTGCTCCACGCCACCCTATATTACAATATATTATAAATATTATATATGTGCAGAATCGTGCCTGTTGGGCGCCAAGGTTCGCCAGGACAACGTCGTTGCCCTGAATCACTGCAACATTCTCACGCTGCTGGCGACCGACTTTCACGAGGTGATGGGACGCTTCCCGTCGGTGCGAGGCATCTTCCAGACGCTGCTGTTCGAGATGAACTCGCAAGAGCACGCGGAGCGGCGTCGACGTCAGACGCTGCGCAGGTACGGCGTTGTTCTATGGTTATTATATCGGTAGAATGCATTGACGGGCTATACGTATGCATTGACAGTACGCTTTAGCGCAAACAGGACGACGCGAGAAGGAGACAGGTGTCACGCTGACCTGGCCTGTCGCCTCACTTGGCAAAGGGAACACTCGGACGCAAGGAGTTTTATTGCGATATCAATTATATGGACACCCCAAGCGACTTCTTGCCGCCGTCGTCGTCTGCGTCGCCCTGAGCTTCCGTATATAGTATTAGATATACGTATGCTATGCATGTGCCATGTCATGCTATATGACATGCTGTATGTTCGGGTTATATGGCCACACCTGCTATCACTTATTTTGAGAATGGCAGCCCATAAGCAAATATCGTGAAACAAAACGCCGACAGCGCATGCCTTTTATCTTAAATCTTCTCAGACTTACATATTAAAAGTGCGAAACAATGACAGAGCTCAAACTGGGAAACGGTGTAATTTTATTGGTGCGGCAGTGCACTACCTCCGGGATCGGCCCAAGAAAGAGGTTTCAAACATGGCCGATACGAAAAAGGGGTGGGAAAGTTGCTAAGAAAGTCGTTGACTTCAATCAATAAATAACATAAAGGAAATTGTCAGATGGAAGGATTCAAACAGAGGATCCCTAACACAACAGCTTGTTTTTACTTAGCTTACATTTACTTCAATTCATACTGCCACCAAAGCTATGAGTATTGCACATTGTGTAATATTCTAAAATTTTTCTGTCGCACTTGCTTTACCCTTATGGCGAAACTGTGAGATTTTTTATCAGGAGAATTAAAACAAGCTTTCTGGAAAACAAAAAACTGTCAGCCCTTCCACTGGCGTGGAAGGGCTGATGGAAGACCGACGAAGCTGTACTATGATAGGAATTATGTATTTCCAATTGTGACAATTAAGATGTGATGGGGTAATTGGTTATTTGATTTATGAAAGAATGAGAAATATATATGATCCGGTGGTTTTCATTTATTTAGTGACCACAGGGACCATGACCTTATGGTCGCTACGTATACACCGCCATAGGGTGTACGGCAAAGGTTGGCACGTTCTTCATAAACACGTCACCAACACCGCGCGCGGCTGGTGCGAACGCGGGCAAAACACCGCCGCCGTCGACAACAGTTTTTTTTTTTTATTTCGAAAGCTTGCCCTTAGGCGTAATACAAAGTATATCAAAAATACACAGTTCTGCGCGTTGTTTGTGTGGCCGCACACAAGCGCTGTCAAAACGCTGGCTGCGTGACGGAACGGCTTTAAAAAAAATATGGGGTTTTATGTGCCAAAACCACGATCTTATTATGAGGCACGCCGTATAGTGCGGGACTCCGGAAATATGGCCCACCTGGGGTTCTTTAACGTGCACCTAAATCCAAGTACACGGGTGTTTTCGCATTTCGCCCCATCGAAATGCGGCCGCCGTGGCCGGGATTCGATCCCGCGACGTCAGGCTCAGTAGCCCAACACCATAGCCACTGAGCAACCACGGCGGGTGGAACAGCTTAACGCCCTTGTCGACACTGTTAGGGGAGTGGCAGGCGAGAGCCGAGAGAGTGTCTGCAGCACAGGCGGCAGAGCCCGGCAGTACCGCGCGCATGCGCCGCAGTGGGAGAGCGGGCATGCACACCATGGAGGAAGGAACTGATGCACACGCACAGTCTAGTGTGCCTCGATGCCCTCCTCGCCCACCGTTTCCCTTCCCTGGGAAGTCGCGTTTGCTCTCCGATGTGCGTTCGCTCCCCGTGAAAGCGCGCGTTCCTCGCCCTCGCGCGCTTTCACTCGCACATACAGCATACGGCCAATGAGAGTTTTTTTTTTCTATTGCCGGACGCCACCATCAAAGAGTGAGCCCTTAACAGCTTCTCTGTAAAGGCACGATTGGGGGATGACAGTATTTCTGCTGTAGGTTTTCACAAACGGGCACTTATGTGAAACGGTAAACGGCTTCGCACTGTGCTGGTAGACGCTTTATGGCTGAAGCCGTGGAAAATTGTCACACATTCGGTCACGCAAAAAAAAAAAAAAAAAAAGAAAGAGCCTGGCGGTCCCATGCCGCCAACTTCGCAATACGGCGTAGGTCGGGGGCCTTTCAAGCGTCTGGAACTCCCGTAGCTGCCGAGCACCAGGCCGGGAGCGCGCTTGTACTTATTTTACCGGTAGGTACCCGGCTTGTGTTCGTTTTTCTTACCTTTGTATCAAATATTATTTTCACGTTGCTCGCCTAAAAAGGGCATAAAATTCACCGTATAGGAAGTGCTACAAACAAGGGTTAACATTAACGCTCCTTCGACGTTATGTTGCGAAAGCTTACAAGAGCGGAACTCCTTCAACGATCTCCAAAAGCTAAATGCTTGGAGGCAACATGCTGTCTACGAACATTTTAGAGGCGTGAGTGTTCTTAGCCAATTGAGCAAAACATAGTCACCGGTTGTGCGTCCGCCATGTTCGGCATGACACTTTCGCTGACATGACCCACGAATGGTGCCTGGTTGGTTTGTACGTCGACGTGGCGCCTCATCGAGTCATGACCTCAGGCGGACTTGCGTGACACCAGATAAGAGTAGCACTCCAGAGCCTTTGTCGACGTTGCTGGGACGTAGCGCTTGCCCGTCTGGTTGCGCCTTCTGCTGTCTGTTTCCTTGTCAATCAAGACAGGCCTTCGAATATAAAACTGAATACTGAATAATTTTGTTTTTCGGTTTGCAGAAACTGAACTCGTTACATTTGTGAGTAAATTAGGTGAAACAATATTTCGCATAAATTGAGGCAACTTATCTGCGCAAGTGGTCAAAGGACGAAGCATAATAAATAAATAAATTAATTAATAAATAAATAAGTAAATAAATAAATAAATAAATAAATAAATAAATAAATAAATAAATAAATAAATAAATAAATAAATAAATAAATAAATAAATAAACGCTGCTGCACACGTGAGCTCAGAAATCTGTGCCTCTTCCCAGTAATAAGAGTTCCCGAATCACAGTTGTCCAAGAACACTGTTTACAAGAATGGCCAATGGGCTAATTAGTACCTTTTCTGTTTATATGGGTTAACAAAGAACGGTTGTAGCAGCGTTACAGAGTTACCGCTCTCCGTGTAGTCATTATTACTCGATCTTATCGTCTACACCCGTTTGTAAATGAATATTCGCTGCTTTACGATGTCAGGTTTCTAAATTTAATTCGAATAGAGTACCGCAATCTTGTCCAATTCAAACTCATTTCGCACGCATCTGTGCGCAGGCCGTCGTCGGTGCTCATCCTACCTGAACTGCGGCGCATGGGCGCCATCACGCCTTCTTCTACGGACACCACCGACGAAGGCAGTCCGGCGCACAGCATCCTTGACATCGACACAAAGTACGCCCGTCCCTGTCGTGTAGTGCAGCTTGGTTAGAGACACGGAGCAATGCGCTTCCTCCTCCGCAGTACTGTATAGTGGGTCGAGAACGGCAGATTTCGAGAGGCAAAAGTGCCCAGGTGTGTCTCGCGAAACTCGCTTATTCGCACAACGGTCGGCCAAACGCCGAGAAAGAAGGTTCGTTCATTCTGAACGATCGGAACGCTAGAGTTCCCTCTAAAGGTGTGTTCCAATTCTGTCCAGCAAGGGAGACAACCTACGTAGACAGCTGATAAAACAGCTTTGAGCCCGAGTAATATAGAACGCGTCTGGAACAGTCTGGAAGACGTCACTGCGAGGTGAGGCCAACTCGCGTCGAAAAGAAAGAGCTAAGAAAAGCACACATTATCTTTGTATGTTAAGAATTTGCGTGCACAAACCTCTGAAAAACACAACGTAGCTTATGCTAAGGTAATTAAGCGCGTTTTCTTGTGCGCAGACGACATTTCCGTCGAGTTACCAAGCCTTGTGCTCTTCCGTCATCTTGATTGGGCAGCAAAGTAGCCTGCATTGTTTTTGACTTCGATGTTGTCTTCGCAAAGCTGTCCTCTTTGACGGCTGCGTCAGAATTGGAACGAGACTTGAGATGGCCGCTATGCGTTTAGCCGTCTACTTTGCCGTCTACGTCGAGTATTGAAACACAACCCTTGTGCATTTCGAGAAGGACAATTTCTTCGAAATTTCGGCCGATAAAGACAAATACCACGTAGTAAGTAAAGCCGCAAGAACCTCTCGCGCCACAAGCCCGAAGATGGGACATATCCGTGTAATAACCGTCATATTAAGCGATCGCAGGGGCCACAGACCTCTCGGGTAATTCTAGTAGGCAGCTCTATCTCCTCTTCCGCGCTCCTGTTCCGATCATCGGGATCTTCGGCATCCGGTGTCAAGCGGAACTTACGCCGTCTCACGTTCTGGTTCCGAGTGGAAGTGACGTCATCTACTTTCTGCTACGGCTGCGTAAGCTGAGAGCACGTGAAGTTTTCTACGACAATTAATGTATCGGGAACGGCGCCAATATTAACGCGAGTTGCAAGCAAGGTCGATCAGTCAGCGTGGAAATGATGGTTATCACATGGATTTGCCTAAACTTCGTCCTTCTGGCTTCGAATGACTTTGTGACTTTGCAAATCAACAATTTGCAACAAAATATTGCGTTATGAATGCAACTATTAGCAATGATTGTGCGTCTTATTGACTTCTGCGTTTAGAAAAATAGGATCGCTACGAAATTGCGGCCAATAAAGGCAGATAAAACGCAGTAAACAAGGACACAACTACGAAGGGTCAGACAGATCCGTGTACAGTATACTTACCATCGCGTATCACGTAGCGTTCCTGTCGGGCCGTGCTGGCAGGACACGATGGAGCGGAGCATGTGAGTCGACAACCACACTCTTTCAGAACCAAAGTCCAAGTGTTTTATTTCGCACGCGCCACCTTGCTCGTGCCCAGAGGGCCCCACTGGTCAGCTGATATGTGGTGACCACTACAGTGCTACCCCCATGGTAGGTGACTACTACCCACCCCTACCTACCCCCATGGGTGGGTAGGTGACCACTACCCACCCATGGTAGGTGACTGATGGCAGCGGGCAGAGTTTCCTCTTGTATTTTGTTAGCAATCTCTATGGAAGTGCCAGCGTGAAAAACCTGTGAAAGCAGAAACTTAGGAATTGTAAATCGCGCAAGCAAAACTACCCGAAGCGGACATTTCGGAAGCGAGACAGGTGTCAACGACGAATCAGGGAAGGGTGGCGCACATCAGGGTTTGATGCTTCATGGTTAGCGCCTCCCTATACAGTGGTCAGGGATTACAAGAAGTTGGCAGGTGAACAGGAAATAAGACAAACACGGCTCAACATTAACTGAAGTGGAAAAAGGAAACCACGTAAAAATGGAACAAGGAAATAAAGCAAGCTATAGAAGTGCCTGAACCTTGAGATCATAGTGAAGCCAGAAAGCTGAGTCTACACGAATAGGTACTGCTTAGGTGGAACAAGTAGCGAGAAAAGAAGAGGGTGGAGAGTGAACTAGTGCAAGAAAAAAAAATTAAATGTACAAGGCACACATTGACAGCATGACATTAAGAGATAAGCATGACAAAAGTGATAAAGGCACACCAAAAAGATTCTGAAAGAATGTGCTAGAAATGGGAGCAACAATTAAAATTTCACAAACGTTTATATGGGGCGAAGAGAGTAACATCTTCGAAAAAGAGGGCACGATGCGTTACATTAGGGACGTTATTAAGGATCACTTTGGGCAGAAAGAAAGGATAGTCCATGCTCAAATAAATCCAACACGAAGAGCACAAAAAAGCACAAAATTTAACTAAGAACTTGAACAGAAAAAGACAAAAAAAAAAGATGAAAAATTCGTAATAACCCAACAGCAGGACGTGAGAAAATCTCAATAGAGATGATCAAACAGCTGGGTCTAAAGAGCGAGACACAGCTGACTAAGATCATCTTGCAACTGATTAAAACAAAGAAAATTCCGATTGGGTGTCGTGAAAGCAGGATGAACTTTATATATAATGGGAAAGCTGATAAGAGGAGCTCGTACAGACGACTTACAGTAATATTGGTGATATTTGGAAGGGCCATTAAAACCATAAAATTAGAGTTGTCGGTCGAAATTGGTGGAGAAAATGATGTATTGGGGGAACTACAGAATGGGTTCAGGCCGACGCTTAGTGGATCAATGCACAGCGATTTCTATAGCTCAGAATAGACCTGTATGGATAGCATTTCTAGATATTAAGGGAGCTTATGACAACGTAGACACTGAATTGCTGTCGGATATTCTCAAACACGATGGCATAGCAGACGATTTTCTGGAGCTGCTCAGGGACAGGGCATATACAGGGACAACCGATTACAAACTGTAGGGGGAGGCCGCGAGTGCACATAACTAGTGGAAGTTCACCGAGTACTGACGCAAGGATGTCCTATGTCTCCATTTTTGTTCACACTTTATGTTAAAGACTAGAAAGACGACTGGATAGCAGTGAATTAAGATTTGATCTATCCCGCGTTCGTAATGGGCAAAAGGTGCAACAGAATGTCCTTGGGGCAGATGCATCCGGATGTCAATGTTCTACTATACTCGCGGACAACTTTCTGTGGCAATGAAGGGAAGACTACGGGCGCCTGGGTGCTGCACATGTGTTACCGCGCCAAGTAGTCCGGCAGCATTTTACAGTGCTTTTGGTTGCTCGGCACACACGCTGAATCGACGCAGCTGCCACATGCGACGGTATCGCGTTTGCTAAGACGCGGAAGGGAAAAGCCGGAAAATAAGCAAGCTTTTACACTCAGTGGTGTGTTCTGTGTTATTTCATTGTTGCTAATACAGTGTTTATGTTTTCTCTTCCGCAGCCTACACTAACGTGGATTTAAACGCGGGACGCTTTTCAGAAGCGCTCTGACTTGTGCGCGCTTTGCCTCCGTAGCTTTCCCTTCATTGCCACAGAAAGTTGTCCGCGAGTATAGCGGACAACGCAACGAATTTACAGATACTTAATTGCGAATATATGCGGCAGTGAAGCGACAAATTTATGCCTTAAGTTTAGCATCGAGAAAGTGGGAATTATGACCTTTAACGGAGAGACGAGTAATGACGCGGTATCGAGTCAACAGCAAGTCATACAAATAGTGAATCAATATAAATTTCTGGGTGTAAACATAAACGAAGGAAAAATTAGCAGTGGCTCAGCTCGGCTATGCCAGGATATACGTAGCGGGAGCGAAGGTTCAGCTGGTTATTCTTAGCTTTCCTGGTTGTCTAGGATTAGCTTGATTATCATGCTTACTGCTGCTTCAATGACACACACATGGTATACGCATTATGTGACACATGTATATATATATATATATATTTTTGCTCAACGTCTCGTTGCTTCTCTATTGCCAGAAAGACGGCTCGGTGGTCAGTGTAGTAACACGCTACCGTCTCTATGGCCCCAACGCAGTATTTTGAAATGATTGTCTGTCTGTGACACACAAGATAAATGGTGGTTCCCCATTGGGTCGTCTGTACTGTTGGAACACTGGCTAAGTCCAGGTTAAACGTGTCCTTCAAAGGAACACCAATAGAGTCTGGAGCACGATTGAAGTCACCAGCCACCCCGCACAGTTCACTTGCAGCACGACTAGGTATAGACGTAGCCACTACGTCTACAGTGTCTTTAACTGAATTGTTCGGCGACACGTACACTGCTTCGATGACCACACCACTTTTGTAAAGATGAACGGCACTGGCTTCACCCTTGGGCACCACTATGTTTGGAAGTTCACTGGAAGCAATACGGATCTGAACGAAGGGAATCCGTGGCGAAAGTAAACGTCCGGCCACATCGTTCAGAACCGTTAGACCTAGTGGCATGGGCGGGTAACGATACCCATTGGTAACGCTAAAGAGTGGAATCTTCTGCTTAACGAGAAAGTTCTTGTACGTTGTACAAACCTGCGCCGCGGTTTCACCCCACTCAGGTGGCGCCGCTAAATTCAACGTTTCACGCATGGCACTACTTACCGGCGTCAAGTCTTTCATGTGACACAGTCTTTCACACACGTCGCACACATATCCAAACGGATTATTTACGAAGTCCGTCTCGAAAGTTCGAGTGGCACTGGCGCTTTCGCTAAGTTTCAACGTATAGTCAGTCAGTCGAAGAGCTTTGACCTCATCGACGGCGTCTTGTTGTTGCTGCTTCTGAGATGGTCAGGGACGCCGCTCAGGCTCCTGGCGACGCCGCTTTGCTAGACGTTCCTACCCCTTGCTCCGGTGTCTCCGCAGCCCGTTTAGCCTTCTTCTGTTCGTTCTTCCTACGCTAAACCGCTAATTGCCAGGCAACTACTTCGGGATCCGATGAGTTAAGCTACTCCGCTCTTCTGCGCCGCTGAGCAGCAATTTCGCTCTCCTTCTTCATGGCTATACCACACTGGCAAACGCCCAGCGCAAACTTGCCCGGCGCGCCAGCTGTGCGCCGTGTGACGTCACTGCTCCTCGCGCAGGCGCAGCACGTCTCTCCAGGAGCCACGCGAAACTGCTCAACCTCGGCCAATATAGCTCACGCTACAAAAACCTGCTCAAACATTGACCAAGATTATCCGAAAATTAAGGCGAAGTGAAATGCAGCTATAATGAAACATAGAGGCCATTGGGTCGCAATAAATATGACGTAAAAATAGTAAATTTGGAAAGAAGTGCCAGCGCTAACATTCACAAGTTCCATTCTGTGCTTCAAAACCAGAGACCTTGTCGGGGTGTGAAGTTTATCAAAGGTGAGTGGACCAGTTGGCATTGGGGGACCCGTTAATACCACAAATAAAGCAGTGCAGGGTGGTGACATGGGCCTCTTGTGAAGTCAGGGAAGCGCAGAGCAAAATTAGTTTTGAAGGAAGACTCAGGAACATGGATGACGAGAAATGGGCGCCTTAAAGTGCACAAATCTGTACTTCAGAAGCGTGAACACAAAATAGAGGAAGCGGTAAGGGAAGTTTGTAATCAGGTACAGGGTAATTGAAAGTGTAAATAGACAACCCGGAGTCAGCAAGAAGGAAGTGAGAGAGACAGACGTTAAATTGGATGCAAAGGATGGAAGAAAATAAATTAACGAAGATTTACAAAAACGGTGAGAAAGAAATTAAGAGAGAATGTTTGTACGACAACGCAATGGACAGCGCCTTGCCATTTGATGCCCGAGGTGGCTGCCTGTGGACAGAAACATTACAGGAGCAAATACTCGCAAGAGGATGAGGTATGTGTCTGATGCTGAAGTCCGGGCACGACTGAGCGCATCGTAATCGAATGCCAATATATTCGTCCAGAATGAAGTGCAGAGGATGTCCACTTTCCAGAAGCACTGCGATTCAAAGCGGATGGAAGCATTTAGTCAGCGGTCGAGATAAGCAAGAGACGTACGGGTATGCTGAAAAAAAAAGAAAAAACAATCAGGGAAGAAATCGATAGAGCCGGAATCGTTACAGGCACAGTTAACTCTATAATACAGAAATAGATGTTTTAATAAATAGAGAAAATGTCAAGGAGAGATAGGCAAAATGTTAGACTGCAATAGATGTAGTAAAACACTGCTACTGCTACTGCTACTACTACTGCTGCTGCTGCTGCTGCTGCTGCTGCAGCTGCAACAACAACAACAACAACAACAACAACAACAACAACAACAACAACAACAACAACAACAACAACAACAACAACAACAACAACAACAACAACAACAACAACAACAACAACAACAACAACAACAACAACAACAACACTACTTCGTATTAATCGCTGTTACTAGTGTGCACTAGATTATGGCGTTGCTTTGTGAAAAGCGGTGCTGGCGCGTGGATACCATGGCGGCACGTGGCTTGAGTACCTTCCGCGCCGTCTGCTGACACCCTTTGTCCAATCCACGTGCCTGGGTGGAAAGCAGCTGCAAATAGCGTGACGGATTATGAAGGATGATAACGGTTGATAAGCTCTAGCTTTGGGTGACGAGTCCACTTGGTGCACTCTAAACACTTTTATATCTGACAAGGCTCCAGCGCCGTGACTGACGAGCTGGGGTACGGCCGAGCGTCGCAAGAACCCAGGGACGTCAGTCTTATGAGTCATTCAATAATGGCTTTTAACAGCGAAGCTGTTTAGGCTAAAGGTAGTCCGGTGGTGTACGCCCGAAATGTGGGCCGATCCTGGAGGTAGTGCAGAAAGAGTCCAAGCGCAATGGCACATACTCCTGTGAACTAGCGAGCTTTTTAAGCTCAAAGATGGTCCGTCGAGTGTACGCTGCAACACCTCCGCCTGGCGATGACGTCACCATGCGTTGTCTAGCAACGCTTCGCCCCAGCTGCGCCGACTGCGCCGAGCCTCGCACAGCTGCGTGAGCCGTGGCGTCACCGCGCCGTGCGGAGTGGTTGCCGCGGCTGCGCAGAGGCGGAGCTAAGCCGTGACGTCACTGCGCCGACCCACGGGATATATAGCTCCGCGTCGCCGTTGCGGCGACACAAGAGCGCCGCCGTCTCAGCGCCGCGCACAGCGCCGCGAATATGGGGCGGCCGAAGAAGAGCGTCACTCCCGAAGAAGAGGAAGCGCGGCGCGAATGCCGCCTCGCCGATGCTCGAGAGTGAGTGAGACGACTTCGGTCCGATCCCGAGTATCGCGCCGCCGAAGCGGCGGCGAAACGTCGGCGATTCGCAGATCCGGAGTTACGAGCCCGCGAAACCGAGCAAGAGCATTTGAGCGTCCCGATATATACTTTAATGACCGAGTGTTCGTTGCTCCTTGGGCTGTCGATGATTCCGGGTTGATCTTGCGCAAAACGAGGCCGAGTCCCGAAGTATAACTTCGCGAAATCTTGGCCGAGCCGAGATAAAGCTAGATGGGATCGTCAGATTTGCTGTTTGCCCAGTCTTCACACCCCTAGTGTGAAGCTTCCCCTAATTTGTTTTACGAGCTCCGGCTCGAACCTGGCATGGATGGAGCAGCACTTGCGAGCTGTATGCGCTGTCTGCGGCGATGATTTGTAATTCATCGGTCGCCACTTGCAGGACTTTTTGTCGTTGCTCCCGAGGAAAAGTACTTACCAAATCATACAGCTTAGCGGGCGATGTTTAAAATGCGCGCGGTAATGGTACGGCATTGTGACGTCAGATATTTCCAACTTAGTTTCTTTTCTTTCGTACTTTGGCCGTGTGGTACAGTAATACTTCTCGACACTTGCTAAGTGTAGCATCTAGCTCCTTTAGAATACCATGTATTAAATCTTTGCTGATCCCACGGGAAGCTAAAGGCGGCCTCGCCACTCGTCTTTCGTTGTCGCGTCTTTTCTGACTGAACCCTCTTCTCATGTTAAGAGTAGCTTTTTTTTGTGTGTGGTATTGTATGATGGTATTAGACAGATACAGGTCAAATCAGTTTTCTCTTTAGAGTCCCTATAAGAAAGGGACTTCTTTTTTTAAATTGTATGCGGAATTTAAATGCTACCCTCGCGTACTTTTTCATCCAGCACCAAGCCACCGACGTCCCAGAGCGGCCCTCCTGCTGTCCCGAAGGCCAGCCGTAACCTGAGCGTGTGCATCCGGTCGCCTGCACTCGATGAGGAGGAGGAGGAGGAGAAGGCTGAGGACGATCCCTCGGCCGCCGTCTATGTGCGCGAGAGCCACGACCCGGGCGACGGAGCTCGGCGTGATGGCAGCGACGTCGGTGGCACTGACGCCGGGGGCAGTAGTTCCCGCTGCAAGCAGTCGTGATGACGCGGCCAGAAGCACTGCTGACGTTGCTGAACACTCGTGAAACGGTCGCTGCAACCAATAGCGGCCTTCGTTCTTATACGCTAACAGTTTAATAGGGTAGCTTCGTATTAAAATATCGGTTCGCTTTGAGCGCTTGCACGGCGCTGATGCGGAAGGCACTGTAATACCCAATTCCATGTTACTGTGGTTGTGGTTGTCGTTGTGGACTGTACGTCACTGTTTTTGTCGTCGTCGTCATTTCATCCCTCATCCCGTGGTTCATACCCGCACTTCATCGCTTGACTCATGCCCCTTCTCTCCCTCCCTCTTTCCCTCTCTCTTTCTTTTTTAACACGAAAGTGTTTTATGCCGGGGTCCACCAAGACTTCACTGACGTATTTCCGTCACGGAAATACGTCATAGAACATAATACAAAGAAAGAAACCAGAAGAAAAAGTTCCACAAACATGGAAAATTTGGAAATCGAACCCACGACCTCTCGGTCCGCGACGATAGATCGCGAGCGTTTAACCCATTGCGCCACAAACGCATTTGCAGAGAGCTACACAGACGCTCCTTATATATCTAACACTCCTCCGTGTACCCGCGCTCTTGCTCGGGGCGGTGCCGCCGCCTACGAGCAGAAAAGAGAAGTACTGCATTATGACACTAACGCGCACCGACAGTGAACGCTTCGGTGGTCTCAGCACTACGACGCCTCGATGCCAGCATTCGAAGGGACGCTGGCATCAAGAAGCACTACCAACGCCACCTAGGTGGCGTTCACCGTACTCAGCACAGCGGAGCGTGGCCTCCGCAATTAGCTCTGAAAATGTTTCTGAAGTTGATCGCGGAGGCTGCAATTACGACGCGCTGTACGCGCTGATTTGACTCGGTGACGATTCAGTTACGTGCTTTGTCTTGCGCGTTGTATTAGTGTGTCAGTTACGTGCTTCGTCTTTCGCGTTGTGCTAGCGTGTGCAGCGTAGTGCAGCTTCCATATGCACGACGGTTGCTCATGGTCATCGACGTTGGTAGTCGTGATGGAGGAGACGTGCCACCAGGCGTCAGCGTGGGTGCATCAACGCCTAAGGGCGCTTTAGCCACAAAACACCAATAGACATTATATATCAATGTGCAATAAACATTACACTACTTCTGTGAAGACACGTTTCACTTTCGTGTTCTATACCGATTCCTATATAAGAGGGATCAACCACATTTTTTTTCTTTCGTGATCAGATGTGTGAACAGAAGTGGTGTTTTGGTATCGGAATACCCGCGTATTTTATAACGGCATGTGGGAAATCGTCCTGTGAGGTAAGTCAATCTGAGTTTCTTTAAAGATGAAAGCGGGAACGGTAACCCGGAGGGATGGGGCCGGGAAGATGAGAAATGTGCACCCGTGGCAATTCGTAAGAGGGACGATGCTCTTTTTTTACAGCACGTTCATAAGCACGACTTCATAAGCACAAAATTCCTTCAGCTCGCGTTCTCGTCGCTAGTGTTTTTCCTTTCTTACCCGTCGTTCTCGTAATTGCAGTGCATTCACTGACGCTTACAGCCGCAAAGGCGATGTAGGAGCTTGACGCCTACCGCGGGACAGCGGCCATTTGTCGCGACGTTTGTTGGCAAATTGACGGGTGTCCTCCTAGGGGCCCTAGCAGTGGTTTTTATTGTGAATCAAAACAGTCGTTTTACGAAATAGTTCCTACTGCTTATATCTTCCTCCTAACTTAAAGAAGACATTACAGACTTGATATTTTATCCTTCAAAAAACGTCCGAACCTTCTAAACATTTGAAAAATACTGGAAATTGTCAGCGCGTCCTAAATAATTTAATACAGTATACTTGCTTCTACGAGCCTGCTATGGTTTCGGTACCGAGAAGGCGGGTGCGTCATAACGTCATGATACAGTACCTCGCTCCTTTTTTGCGATTGATACCGTTGGTATGCGCGAGAGCTGCCAAAAGAAGCGCGTGCAGCGCCATTGTCCATTATTTTATCATCAATGTCAACATACGTGGCCTTATATGGCTAGACATTGTCAGCAAATGTTGGTCTGTCGCGACCTGTGTCAACGGCTACACCAGCCAGGTACGTCATTTCGTTTCCCAACCTTACTTCTGTCCTTGGGCAAGCGAGAAGCGTATGGACATAGAAGTACCTCTCTTGTATGGAAGGCCTTCAAATATGAATAAAAAAAGTCACTGACGCACTTAAGTCTCTTACGTGCATTCAATGCGAAAGCATTCTGGGTGTGTCGACTATATCGACGTCCATGTCACGTAACAATGTCACATGGTGTCATCATTTGGCCACAACTCAAGTTCATAGTTGGTCACGTGACTATGTCACATGATGTTATCACTAGGTCATGTGCTCGAATTGGGCAAAGTCAGTTTTGAGGGCTGGCCACCAAAATTTTGGGGGTGGGCCAAGTAAATTTTGGGAGTCAGCCAGGTAGGTTTTGAACGGGGGTCAGCTCAATTTCTGATTTGGGCAAAGTCAATTTTTGGGGTGTGGGCCACGGCGTGTGGCTTTTCACCGTGGAATTTCGCATTGGAAGCCGCAGAAGGTCCAGCTCCGGGAACGTGACGCCATCACTTGGTCACCGGATGTGTCTTGCCATCGGATGTTAACGCCGGACGCTCACAGGATTTTCCGCTTCATGGGGCATATAACGCGTCTGCCTTAATAATACTCAGTGGGTGGTGGACGCTAATTCTGAAACTGGTTTTCTTTTGATTTAAAATATTCTAAGCCCCGAGTAAGCACACATCTACAAACAGAAACTTATTTATATAAAAACGTTGCGAGAAGGTGGCAAAGACTTCCGACGCTGCTTGACGAGTGTCCAGTTCTGATCTGGTCGAAAACCTCCGAGCCGCCGCTAGAGGCACCGGCAACAGTCACGGACGCCGCGCGCGTACGGTGCGAACGCGGGGAAAACGCGCACGCCGTCGACAACAGTTCCGTGCGTTGCTGACGCTGCTACACGTTAATCACGATGTTTTCCTTATTTTATATTTTATACTTATTTGCTTTAGTTTTATCCATTTCTGGCGGAATTTTATGGGAATTTTATGTCTTACGTAGACCTTGTGTTGTGCGTGACACCCACCGACGAAGGGCGACATCCCGGGCCCCTAAAGTGCTCCGCACTTAAAACGGCTATTCTTCCTTTACCAACGACATCCGGGTCGCTTTGTAGGGGCTGGAGCTTCGCTGCTGTCAGGACGTACAAACGCGCAGCGCGTCGCTTTAGTGTTGGATGCAACGTCGTCTGGTTGTCACTCGTGACAATTGATCGTGTAAATGTTATTTTGCAAATATTGTCTAAAATAACAAGCGTATGATGCGCTGGATGATTTACCTATCGATACTTTCATTAATTTCAAATTATGCTTTCTTTTCTCGCCCAGCAGCGGGAAAGGGACACTCGCTGTGGCGAGTTGCACTCGAAGTCGCTAAAGTTGCACACCCGCCTCCAGTTAGCGGAACCGCCCGTGTTATTCATCCGCCGAAGGGTAGCGCAAACACAGTAAGCAAGGCAAATGCTGAATATTTGGAGTCTGTCCCAAGTATCACGACTTCATTGAGTGAGTGAGTGTAAGAACTTTATTGGAGGTCGTTACCAGCAATGCTGTCCATATCAGAACGTATATATCTATATCTATCTGTGACTTAATAGTTCAGCGGAAACCCGCTAGGTGGAGAAGTAATTAAAGGGAAAATGAGACACCCCCCTAGCGGGTTTCCGCTGAACTATTACGTCAAGCACTTGCCTTTGCTTCGAGTTGATAAATTAGACTTAGCCCTGCGATCTGCTAGCCGCCTGGCCAGCTCAGATGGTAGAGCGGTTGCCCGGAAAGGCGGTGGTCGCGGGTTCAAGTCCCGGGCCAGGACGAATCGCCTACGTGGCTGGCTTTTCTTTCGAGAAACCCGCATGGGTGTCGTTTGTAGCAATTGCTACGATTGGGTGGAAGTCTCAATTTCCCTGATATATATATACATATATACAACACAGCTTGGGAGCTGTGTTGTGGACGTTCTCCGGTAGACAGCGTGTTGTATACGCAAAATCGTACCTGTGTCTGTGATTCCCCGTACCCTCAATCAGTTGCGCGCTTCAACTCTATACTCACTATCGCATACAACACTGCACAAAACTGAGCCGATCGTCCACATTGTTATCTTAACAGCTCTATATATACCGGGTCTTATGGTGCGTGCAATGTGGCATTCGCTTCTAACATGCTTGTAACAATGTATAACGGGGCTTAAACTAGGCGGACGCATACTCCCACAATGACAATAATTTTACCGCGGCAGCTATTAGAGGAAGGTAATGTATTAAGCGCCGCCGTATATTAACCACTAAGCGCCTTCTTATGCGTTTCGACTTCCCTGATGCGCTAGGTGAAGCGAAGGATGCTTCGACACTGCACAGAATAAAAGTGTACCGCACTCATTTGCTCGTGCCACATGCTGCATTTTCTCTCTTCGCATCATACACTTCTCGCCGACCGCCTGTTACGAGACCCTCGGCAATGTCGTCTCCCGACAGCGGCTTTGTGTTACAACGCTAAGCACTGTCTTCACTCGCGCACGCAGCAAAAACGACAAGTTTGTCATACGTGGCTCTGCAATTTTGTTGAATCGCGAAACTTCACGTCGCAACTACACAGCTCACACACAGCAGGTAGTTCATAACCATCTTGCGAGGCAGCGTCGTCGATTTCCTTATTGTCCGGCCTCGGCGGGCGGCTGCGGGACTTCGGTTAACACGACGAGCGTGTACCTCTTGCTGGGCGAGATGACGACCTCATGGCGGCGGGTCTTCATCTTGAAGAACGTCGGTTCCTCCCCGGGTCCCGCGTCGCTCATGGAGCTCCTGGCCTGGTCGCAAAGGCCCGCCGCGAGCTGCGCGTACCGGCTGGTCTCGGCGTCGTCCTCGAGCGTCGACTTGATCGGCGCCCCGTCGGCCGTGGTGGCGATTACGCCCACCACGCGTTCCTGGCCGCGCAGTACCCGAAACACTTCCTCGACCTCGTCCATGGGGGTGCCTGCGAAACGGCGCGGATCTTTAATCACGCGGCAATAAACCACCGATATGGGCCACGCGTTGGTTTCGGAACCCGGACACCTTATGCGGATTGTTTTCGTGGTATCGCTTAAGTTAACATAGGCATGTGCAAGTGGAGAGCCAGTACAGCTGTCCGGTTATTGTGGCGGCAGGTTGTGTTTAGACCTGAAGTCCAGGGAAAACACGGAAAATGCGGGAGATGGAAATTCAAGACGATGAGCAACGCGAAAACAAGGTGAGAGCAGGAGCCAACGTTTCAACAAGTGGACTTGTCTTCTTCAAGGCGACATAGACCTTTAGTGTTATTTGAGAAGGTCGGTAACACAAAAGATCACGTAGATCCCACGCACTGTGGGAATAGATGTAAGCGAAGTTTTCTTTGCTGTTTGCTTTGATTGACCTTAATTTGCGGTGATGTTGACGGCGAAAGTTTAATTGCAGCGTTTAGTGCAATACGAGAGCGGTGAGCTGATGTTAAACGTTACCTTGCTGTTTATCTGTGCACTACACAGTACACACCGCGAGACTTGTTTGCTTGAGACGTTGTGGTGCGCCATTGTTCATAACCTCCGAGAAGGTTAGCATTGACATTGACTCAAACAGCACCTCGCATCGTGGCAGAAATGTTACACTTTATTTGAATTATGGCACCCGCCGTGGTTGCTCAGTGGCTATGGTGTTGGGCTGCTGAGCACGAAGTTGCGGGATCGAATCCCGGCCACGGCGGCCGCATTTCGATGGGGGCGAAATGCGAAAACACCCGTGTGCTTAGACTTAGGTGCACGTTAAAGAACCCCAGGTGGTCGAAATTTCCGGAGTCCCCCACTACGGTGTGCCTCATAATCAGATCGTGGTTTTGGCACGTAAAACCCACAATTAATTAATTATTTAATTATGGGGCTCTACATTCCAGAGCCACAATCGGATTATCAGGCATGCCGTAGTGGCGGAACCCGCGATCTTGAGGAAAGCATAGCCGCAAAGATACTGCGGCCGGCACAGAAGTGCTGATATGATGTGCGGCCGCTTCTGTAGTGTAGCCTAGACGCTACGGTGCTTTAAGGCGACTTTGCATCTGCACGCCCTGCATCAGTTGCCCGCTTGTCAAATTCGCACGGTGTTTATTTGTCAGAAATAGCAGAAACGTACCGTACCTTGGACTTAAATTTATCCAATTAGCCCGCAACCTCGTTTCATTTCCTTCTTACTTCGCCTTTTCCTTCTCCCACCATCCCCCCATGTATGGGAGGTGCGAGTGAAGAGTGACAAGGCTGTTATTGTCTTGTTCCGTGACTGCGTCGGATCTACCCATTCTCTACCTCCTTTCTATACCATTCTATCAACCTCCCCTCTGGACTGTTGCACGTCAGTACAAAGGTAAGTGCTGAAGCTTCTGCAATGCTGTTGCAGGTGTCTCGGATAGTTACAGCCGTCAACAGGCTATTGTGGCGACGACCAGGGAGCTTCAGAGGGCATTGTGGCGTACGCGAAGGAAAGAAACAAACGAGTATCTTGCGTCGCCTTTCCTCTCTGCCACGCTCCTGCCATGCACGCCCTGGACTACTTCCCGATGCGGCGTGCAAGACAGCGACAGCAGCAGCAACGGTGTAAAAGTCGAAGGAAGAGAAAAAAATGTGGTTGATCCCTCTTATATAGGAATCGGTATAGAACACGAAAGTGAAACGTGTCTTCACAGAAGTAGTGTAATGTTTATTGCACATTGATATATAATGTCTATTGGTGTTTTGTGGCTAAAGCGCCCTTAGGCGTTGATGCACCCACGCTGACGCCTGGTGGCACGTCTCCTCCATCACGACTACCAACGTCGATGACCATGAGCAACCGTCGTGCATATGGAAGCTGCACTACGCTGCACACGCTAGCACAACGCGAAAGACGAAGCACGTAACTGACACACCAATACAACGCGCAAGACAAAGCACGTAACTGAATCGTCACCGAGCCAAATCAGCGCGTACAGCGCGTCGTAATTGCAGCCTCCGCGATCAACTTCAGAAACATTTTCAGAGCTAATTGCGGAGGCCACGCTCCGCTGTGCTGAGTACGGTGAACGCCACCACCTAGGTGGCGTTGGTAGTGCTTCTTGATGCCAGCGTCCCTTCGAATGCTGGCATCGAGGCGTCGTAGTGCTGAGACCACCGAACCGTTCACTGTCGGTGCGCGTTAGTGTCATAATGCAGTACTTCTCTTTTCTGCTCGTAGGCGGCGGCACCGCCCCGAGCAAGAGCGCGGGTACACGGAGGAGTGTTAGATATATAAGGCGCGTCTGTGTAGCTCTCTGCAAATGCGTTTGTGGCGCAATGGGTTAAACGCTCGGCGATCTATCGTCGCGGACCGAGAGGTCGTGGGTTCGATTTCCAAATTTTGCATGTTTGTGGAACTTTTTCTTCTGGTTTCTTTCTTTGTATTATGTTCTATTACGTATTTCCGTGACGGAAATACGTCAGTGAAGTCTTGGTGGACCCCGGCATAAAACACTTTCGTGTTAAAAAAAAAGCTTCGCTTTAATAAAGCATTGTCTCCACGCAAGCAATTGAGCCAACCAGACAGACAACTCTGTCCACATGTTTAACTCCTATACACTGCGCTGGTACACCTGGTGATATGTCGCCACATGGCACACGAAACAACTACGTGATTAACATAGAAAATGGAGCGTTTATTGTTCGCTCCGCGGGGTTATATATAAGAGGTCCGTGACGTACACGTCACGTGACTATAGAGTCCCGGATGAAGTCCCGGAGTCGCAGCTGGGTTGTCAGCTGAAGACACATAACCTGATACCTGTGTGCTGTATAGGCACCTTCTGCGACACATTGCGCGCCTTTCATATTTGCCCACCCCTTTGCGCTGTCTCGGTTTCGTGAGAACGTACCGTTGCTGCTCGCCCGCGATGTCATGACGCCGGCGGTGGCTGTGTGAGCGCCGGCGGGGACAACTGGATCCTGCTTGGGCACGTGGACCCCACCCCAGTCGTGCGGCGCGGCTTCACAGGCAGCGAGATTCGGCGGTATTCCGGCGGCCCATGGCTGGTTGCGCACCAACGATGACGATGATGCCGCCTAACGAAAGACGAACAGGTACTGAGAGGCAGTACTGCGAGGCACAAGCTGCACAGTATATAACACAGGACAGTAAAAGCTTGCTGAAACGGCCCAATGGCCCTTAAACTGGTAGCTGAAGTTGAGATTTGCGATCTCTAACGGCTGATTACGGTATACTTTCCCTTGGGTGTTTTACACATCGTTACGAGCTGTTCAAGAAACTGAACAACGAAGAAGACGAATCACTTTGCCATCACAACTCAGTGCGCTCATACAGTGGGATATATTTATTCATTACTACGCCTGTATCGAATACTCCCTAATTTATTTCGTTTCCATTTATTTACCTCAAAATTCTCTTTTTATTCTCGACCCCTTGTACCTCCCGATTCTTGGCAGATGCGAAGATGTTGCGTATACTGGTGTGCGTATATGAATAGCATATATGGAAGGTGGGGTCGAGGGGTGAGTCGTGGGCATGAAGGCGCCCTATCCTTGAGGATCAACAAACTACGGAATATGACTCACTGTTTTGCAGGTATAAAGCCCGCTTTTCTGCGTAACCTTGCAATGAAGTAGACCTTCAGACCCGCGTTATTATGAGCTTTACCAAAAGAACACACACAAAAACACGCAGCCACAAACACACACACAAAGCAAGCAAAAAAGCTTGGCCGTGAAACCGGAGATGCCATGAGTGATGAGTTCGCTTTGCTAAAAAAAAGATTTTAAAAAATGACGCAGAAACTTCTCTTGAAGTTGTCTAAGTATGCGTACGCATTGTGCCACTTTCACGCAGTCCGGTGCCATCAATGTTATGAAACTTGATCCGATCAGTATAAATCCTTGTTAACCCTCATCGGTCGTTATCAACCTTATCAAACATGATTCGACCCTTATCACCTCTTATCGGCCCTTATCAACCTGAATGTCCAGCGAAGCTGTTGAAAGACCACAACTGAAGGGGGTATGCTGCTTTATTTGATATTTTTTCAGGGGGGTTTGCAATGCTTTGTTGATTGTTCGGATACTCGTTTTAAGATTGTTCTTTGTTGAAAGGTATGCTGTACTATGTGTTGTATGAGTGATTTCAATGAACGTATACACTGTTCGCTTCGCTTTGCTGACCGCTAGTAGACTTTACGGGGGTATGAGCCATTGCTTACGAGGGTATGAGCCATTGTTTAGGGGGTATGAGTCATTGCATTCGTTTTGCGTGACGGACAGGATTCTCGTTGGGTAGGCATAGAAAGGCTTACGCGTTCAAAATACACACATAAGAATGTGCTAAGAATCCTTCATCACGTAAAATAATTTCAGGTGTCGAGAATGGTTCAGTGTTTTCAAGGGGCGGCTCATAATCATAAATCTAGGAAAAACAGAAACGCTTGCTTCGAGGAAAGAGACGCGCGAAGGCATAAAACAAAACGTCGTTCCCACCTTTCCAGTCTTCGACCAGAATGTGCTGTCTACAGATATATTTATGAGTCCCGCTGTATTACAAGTGCGCGAGCAATTGACGCGCTGGATGAGATCTGGAAAGAAGTGCCCATCACACATTCTAGAATTCCACTGCATGTGCAATAGCTGCTCCAGTAAGAACACACAGATGCACATTGTGTTAAGTGAAAGGGGATGTGCGCGAAGAATTGATTGCTCACGAAATGTCTTCTTCCTGTTGCGTCTAAAGGCATCTTGAAGAACGGTGAAAGAGTCGCGCGGACTCGTATCATAAAAAATGAACAAGAACACAACATAAACCGCAACTTTCTAGCACGTTTTGCCAATAGAAGAAACGACGGCTCGAGCCGTCGTCTGCAATCTATCACTGCCAATTACGGCCTATTCATATACCATACACCTTCGGTCTGCTGGCCAAATCGATAGCTCGTTCTAGCCGCGTTTGAAGTCGCTAACGTCGCTTCATGCAGCCGCGTAGTCACCGGGTACAGCGTTGCAAGATACTCTACGGGGAAAATTGACGACTGTCGATTGATGTCCTGTAAATCAGTAAATAGTTCAAAATATCGTTATAGAAAATATAAAAGTGCATTTCATGATCTTCCTCTGGGGCCTCAAATCTAACAAATATTCAGAATTTTTGCTTCCGTGGCAATAAATAACCAAAAATAATGCTCAAGAGCCACGCTGTGCCGGCAGAAGCTCAGCACCCCGGATTATTTAAGAACATTCATGGGAACTGAAGGTTGCTTCGGAAACGCTGCTTAAAAATAGTGCGGATAGATTGTTAGCAAAATTGATTCTTCGCCAAGTGTCGGACGGGATTCGTGCGGCACCTCCCTAAAGGAACACTGACGTGTTGAATAAGACAGATAAAACGAAAAAAAAAAGAACACCGAACATGCAGGCCTGTGTTGTCGCCGAGCTTCTTCGCTAGTTCGTACCATAGTCTATATGACAAGCCTGGGCGGTATATGTCGTAATTGTTGTCTAGAAAAAAAAATATTTTCGGTATTGCCTACACATACAAAACATTTAACGTTCGAGTTATATTCGACACATTATTTTCAGACCCTTGAATAGCGTGACAGAGTTCATGTCTTAGCTACCAATTTCAGAGAACCAGATTTCTGCGTGTAGGTGAGGACAGGCAAATTCAAGCGATAACGTTCGTTTATACGTGTGGACGTTGGCGAGATGAGCAAAGTATACCGTAACGCGTAAGACGTTCTTGTGAAACAAATAGTGGAACTTGTGAGACAAATAGTGGAACTCAGGTTGAAATAGAGGCCTTCTTTTGCAACCAGTGATGAGATTTTGCTTTGCTTTACGGACCATTGGCTCTTTACGACTGCTTACGGAAGAAACTATCTATCCGCCTGGCTTCGATCTTGGTCACTATAGCGGTTACCATACCAGTCAAGAGCAACGGGCCTTATACCGCCAGGCACTGCAAAAGCCCGGTGACGCAACAGATATATGCCGTGCTCAGGCGGCACCGAGATTCTGTCTCAGTAGCACTTTGTAATTCTTTAAAGCGGCAGCTTACCGCTATACTTGAAATAAAAATTGACATAAAAGCCAGAGAACGCAACGACCTCAGGACGTTCATTAAAGTTTTACATCCATCCATCCATAAAAGCCAGAGAACGCAACGAGCGATGGAATGAAAGATGGCAGGCGTAACGTTCCGAGAAAGGAAACTGTGTGGATTATAGAGCATATGGGGCTAGATAATAATCTACCCGAGATACATAGGAAGAAATGCAGTTGAGCAGGCCATGCATTTAATCACCATCAAGATCAATGTATTGCGTAAAGGGCAGATAACTGCTGGTCTGCTATAGTCTATAGAGTTAAGAATCTGTGCCACGGAAAGGGAAACGCAGTCGAGGACGGCGGACAACTATAGAGGCGTGTAACAAGAGGGGTAATTGGAGATATCTTTGGAAGAGGTCTTCTTCCAGCAGTGGAGATGAATTAATTAATCTGACGACGATGAATGAGACAACGTCATACTGTCGCACCTGACCTACGATAAGCACCAACACATCCATCGGATCGCTATAGAAAATTGAATAATACTTACAAACTATATGTCGCACGAGGTGCCTTTGCCGGAATGTTTGAAATCGCTACGTCAGAGTCACTGTGGGCACGATGACAAATAAAACGTCACGCCACAGACTGCGAAGACAGCCGAATCGTCCTCGGGGCTACACCACAGTCGTGTCCGCCGTTCATAAAAAGGTCGGGCCGCCAAAAAAAAGCAGCTCGTCTCACGTGCCACCACGGGACGGGTGTTGCCCACTGATCGAACTTCCTACTCCTGCAGCTTTCGGCCGTCGCCGCGCATCATCTTTCCTCCTACAGGCGTGGCACGCATTTCTCCTCCCTTCGTGTTTGGACCGAGACCTCCGAAACACACAAAAATGATGAGAAAATTTCACGAGTGCCGCAATCACGTATGCAGTGAGAGTGAGAGAGAGTCAGAGAGCAAGAAGAAAAAAGCAAAAAAAAAGAAAAAAAAAGCCGACGTGAGCCCTCAGTCCACCGGAACTACTATATGCGACGTACACGTCGCGTAAGCTAAGCGCCCGCCATGCCACGAACGCAAGCCCGCGCAAACACCAGCGGGCAAAGAGAGATTCAAACACGCCTACGCACGCGCGCACGCACGCACGCACGCACGCACACTGACGCATGTACACAGCACAAACACACGCGGCGGGGGACGCATGTATGTACGCGCGCGACTTCTTGCGCCAAGGAATCGCGTGGGACGACGAGGATCACCCGCCGCCGCCGGCTGTATAAGCGACGACGCGTGGGCGCACCGTCGAACGTACAAATCCGCGAGTTGTATAGTGCAGGGATCGGCGTGGCCGCCGGCAACGCAGGTTATCCGACGTAAATGTTTATTGCATCGCGAGCCGAGAAGTGAGCAAAAATAAATATAGCAGGAACCTTTCGGCATGCACACCAGGGCCCATATTTACAAAGAATTCCTACGCTAGAATAGTTCGTAAGAGCAAATTCCGCCCAATCGTGATGGTAAACATGTTAGCCAAGGCGGCCGTCCAATGGCAAACGGCACTTACGTACGAAAACCTTCGTGAATTCGGCCACATGTGTTTTAAAGGGGCACTACGGAAAAAAATAAGTTCAGTCGCGGGACGATCCAAATTATTTGGGCACCCGCGCACTCCTCTCTCCCCGGCAACGAGGCGGCTCACAACGTAGCTCGAGGACTTACTCGCCGAGCAAGTGAGCCCGCCCAGCCGGGAACGAGAGGAGAGCGCATGGTCAGCTACAAAGAAATAACCGATTACTATCGGCTGGGAAGGGCCCGGTACCCACCAGCTCATCCCGCGCTAACCAGGAAACAGGCGGTGGCCTGGCGCCTCCTGCAAACAAACTTGTACCCAAACCCGGTGGCCTGCAGCAGATTCTATCCAGGGCAATTCAACGATCAATGCAAATTATGTAAATGTAGGGCGGATCTGCCACATATTCTATGGGCATGCTCGAAGGCGGCTCCTTTCGAGGGCCGCAAAATTCAAAACCGGCAGCAGTAGCTGCTCAGCTCAGGGACCACAGTTAGCCGAGGCAGCCGCTGAGACCCAGGGGAAAGAAGGCTGCGTCCGCCCTCCTGGCACCATTAAAGTATCTCTCTCTCTCTCTCTCAGTCGTGTTAGTATGTTACGTTTCTACAATAACGAAACAGTAACTGTTGCCGTCACAGAGGCTTGATAAGTCAGTAAAGACGCAAAAACGAAAGTCGGGGAGCTCCAGCCCGCCGTGACGTCATGGATCTTGACGGCGTCTTCTTGCGCTTAGAAGTTTCTAACGGTAAAGATGGACTCTGTGGTATTCTAAAGGAGCAATAGAGCGAACACAGGCAGTTAAAAAAATTATATTTACTACTCCAGTGGACAACGACCCGAATGCAAACTACACTAAAATCGATGACGCCACACGTGCCTGTTGTGAGGCATCTAGAGCTCTCCCCCGAAAAACATGCGCCCCTCTGCGCCTCGGAAATACTACTTTATTAATTTAGCTTGGTGTCCCTTCAAGCTCGGGTCATCATTCCGTTGGTCCACGTCTCTGCAGCTGCAGCGGTGGTTGGTGACCGTGCGGCGGGTGGCTCCGGCGGCTAGCGACCTTGGGGATAACGGGACTGCGCTTGGCAGACACCTGGTTGTCCGTATCCCTGTCCCAAGCTCTGCCTACGGTAGCCGGCCGGAGTGGAGACGCTGTAAATCCCGTAGCCTGAAGGGTATCCGCTTGCGCTTGAGTAGATGTTACCTGCAAGACCCGTCAAATGCCTCGTTCAAAGATGAGCTTACGCGTGCTCTCGGGCACGGTCACTGTACGCTACCAGTCAAGGTAAATGATCCACCAGAGAATTATACTCTGACTAACGCCCATATACTGCAGCTGCAAGTAGGCGATGTATACGTGGATGCTAAACAGATTGGCGTCGCGAGCGATATTAGAGCGAATGTGTGTCACAAAAGCTTATCCACTTATGCTTTAATAATGAAAGGCCCAACGGTTTTTCAAAAGCATCTTCTCAGCTCTCGTAGAGACGAGCTGTTGCTTACTGATGCTGCAGCGTCCAGTCGGCGTCAAACTTTTACGGACCGCCGGATTAAAGAGAATAATGTTATGAGCAGTTTGACCAAAGCCAGTAAAACTGTACACAACGCTATCTTGTTCGCATATACAATTAGAGGCATAAAATCTGAATACCAAAGCTGCGTGTCAGAACTACTGAGATGTTTAACTTCGCCAAGATCATGCAGTCCGTAAACTTTAAACTCCGATTGAACATGATGATGATGATGATGATGACGATTTATTGGCACCCCCTTTGCAACGGGGCGGTGACAGTCACCTAGTCTGCTTAATTTAATCAGGCATTCTATACATGTACTTCTACAGCGAAGCTGTATGTGGTTAGCCGATTCGTCCGTCTGTCGCCTGTATGCCCAAAACTATCATCATCAGCAAGGGCTCGAGTGTCGTCATCATCTTCCACAGCTGGCTCGTTGCTCGCACCACTGCTCTCGTGTTCGTCGTCGCCGTCTTCTGTCACAGCTGGCTGCGTTGCCGCTCATCATTCCAGCGTAGAAGTTCACTTCTGTCGTCTTAATGGCGAGGCCGCGATTTCGATGGTATGAGCGATTGCTTAAGGGGGTATGAGCTTTTCATTGTCTTACGTGACGGACAGGTGTAATTTTGAAGCAATTAATTTTAATTTTGAAGAATCGCAATCGGCACTGCGACAACGGCGGACTGCGGCATATACAGTCAGTGACGTCGTTCTCTCCGTCGCAGCTGAACGTGTTTGTAACCTCATTAAGAAACACAAAGACGTAACCAATAATTGAGAAAGACTTTAATGAACCGGGGGGATTAGCCCAGTGATAAACACCGGGGCCACATGTTTCAGCTTCGCTGAAGGAAACCGGGTGGGCGAGGGGGCCGGCCCACTTCTTCATTCTTCAAGGAACGGCAACACTGCGTGCGTTTATTCGGTGACAGCTCTTTTTAAAGACGCTATCCCGCAGCTATGGCACGTGTGATGACGTCATGGCCGTGCGCGGTTTTCTGTCCTCGTTAACACTTTCACTTTGCAGCACTCTTCCCTCCTTAAGGTTAGTACCGCTGTGCAGGTTTCCTTATACGGGTCGATCGACGAAGCACAGCTGGTTCAGCCTCTTTTGGTAGCGTCGGCACACCCGCTGGTTGATCTTGCGAAGGTTGTGCCGGCACGGGATTGTATCGAGGACGGACTTGATCCATGTGACGCTGAAGCTCACCTTCTGCCGTTTCAACGGTGATCATGCGGGATCCTCTTGTTTCTTTCACTGTGGCTGGCAGCCACCTTTCTCCCTCTCCCAAGTTGGGAGCCCAAACAGCAGTGCCCGGGTTCAGCTTGCTTTCTTGATCTGCCTGTGGACAGATAGGAAAGGTTACGGGCGGTGGAAGGCACATGTCTAACCGAGAACGGATCTGATATCTCAAAAGGCGTTGAGACGGTGATCGTCCATCATCCAGGGGTGTTCTACGGTAGCTAAAGAGCAGTTTAGCCAATCGCTCAGACAAGTCACCTGACCGAACCTTCTTGAGGCCATCTTTCAGTGTCCGCACGGCGCGTTCAGCAAGCCCGTTCGATTGGGGGTGATGTGGGGCCGTACAAAAATGCTCGATGTTATTTTCTGTCAGAAACTTCGTGAAAGTCTCTGAAGTAAACTGGGTTCCGTTGTCCGTCACAATGGTTCTTGGTATGCCCAGCCTGCAGAAGATTTCAAGCAAGGATGTAACTGTCGATTGCCCTGTGGCATGACGCACTGGAATTGCTTCGATCCACTTCGAATGTGATTCTATGGCCACTAGGATCATGGTGTTATTCAATAGACCAGCATAATCCAAATGTACACGTGACCAATTCTCGTGCGTTAGTGGCCAGCTTACCGGTATTTTCACCGGTGGCATTGTGATGGCTTGTATGCAGGTAGTACAATTCCTACTGATTTGTTCGATAGCTCCGTCGATGCCGGGCCACCAGACGACCATACGGGTCAATGCCTTCATTGCAGACATTTCCTGGTGCGTCTCGTGCAGGAGTTTCAGCAAGTCACCACGAGAAGCCTCGGGAATCACGACTCTGTGACCCCAGTAAATGAGACCTTCGTAGACGATTAGCTCAGTCTTTCGTGCAAAGTATGGTTCCAACCGCGGATCGAGTGCTTTGCGCTCCTTTGGCCAACCATAAACACGTAGGACTTGACATTTCCAAGCACTCGATCTTTCTCGGTCAACTGTCTCATTGTTTGCGAAGAAAGGGGTGTGTCATCCAGCTGGTGCTGCGAGTGCACGTACTCGTGTAGCTCCTCTGATGTGTCCTCGGTGATTTCTAGAGGAAACCGACTGAGTGCGTCTGCATTCAGGTTGTCCGAGCCAGGTTTGTACTCTATCTTGTACTGGTATGCTCCCAGCAGCAAGGACCAACGCTGAATTCTTGCGGCAGCCATGATGGGCGTGGGACGATCTTCGCGAAATAGACCCACCAGTGGCTTGTGATCTGTGATCAAGGTGAAGGTTCTTCTCAGTAGGTAGTCCCGAAACTGACACCCCGAACACTAGGGCCAACGCTTCACGTTCAAGTTGTGAATAATTCCTTTCGGCTTTGGCAAGTCTTCGAGAACGAAAACCTTTAGGCTTGTCAACATTGCCAATGCGATGAGACAGTACCGCTCCGATTACGTTCGGTGACGCATCGCACACCAAGCGCAGCCGCAGTGAGGGATAAAAGTGAGTAAGCATTTTGGCATTAAATAAAGCGTTTTTTGACTTCTGAAATGCTTCCCGTTGTTGAGAGCCCCAATTCCAGCGGCGTTCTTTCGTTAGCAAATCGTAGAGCGGGGATAGCAGACTGGCCATATTGGGAAGGAACTTGCTGTAATACGTGAGAAGACCCAAGTAGGAACGCAGTTCACTCACGTTCTTGGGAGTTGTCGCCTGCATGATAGCATCCATGTTCTTCTTCAGAGGGTGCAGACCTCCCGTACTGATCTTGTGGCCAAGGTACGAAACCTCAGGCATCCTGAAGGTGCACTTGTCCTTCCTTAGCTTGACGCCATACTCTTGGAAACGCTCGAGAACTGCCTTCAGGTTCTTTCCGCCGTCATTCCCCTTCTCGGCAACCAGAACGTCGTCCAAGTACGCCTGGACTCGGCGTTGCCCACTCCGAGTGAGCCACCGGAGGCAGTACTCCGGATTTAACAAGCCTGTCCAGACCGTTAGAAAACTTTTCTCGCTTTGTATATGGAAGTGGCCTGGCCTTGCAAAACTTTGGAACCGCATCCTCCTCCATGTATAGATGAGCGGGCGGAACCTTGAACAGACCCAGTTCAGGTCGAAACACGTCCTCGTACTTGCACAGGATCGCTTGCAAGTTTTGCCCTTGCTCCTTAATGCTGGACACGCTCAAAACCGCAGCCCCTTCGTTGTTCAGTGCCTGGATGAGATCATGGCCGCACAGGCTCGGTCCGGAGACGCGAACAACGGTCAGGGACGCCGTAACAGTCGCGCCGCAGTACGAAACTGGGAGCGTTAGCTTCCCAGCTATAGGCAACGGACCAAAGTAGCATGACAACTTCAAGCTAGATTTTTCAAGGCAGGGCTAGCTTGTGCGATCTTGGCAGTAGACGTCCCAGGACACCACGCACACGGGTGATCGGGTGTCAATTTTCATCAGAATGTCGGCTCCGCCCCAGCAAAAAGTGCGTCGTACCGGGATGACGATTGCGTTGTCCGCGGTTGGTTCCGGCTTTAGTGTATACAACTGTGCGGAGAGCTCGGCATCAGCATTTTCCACTGAGCCGCTGCTCAACGCCAAGCTCTGCTGCGGTCGCTTTCCTTTAGATCGACACACGGTAGCTAGGTGCACCTTTTTCCTACACTTGAAACATTTGGCGTGTTCAAAGGCACAAGTCGCCTCCCCGTGCTCGCGGTTTCCACACCGGTGACAGCCTTTAGACAATCCACTCGCCTGACTGCAGGTTTTTCCTGCCTGTCGCTGGCGTCTATCACCCGCTAGTCTGTGAAGCTCGGGCTCTTCCTTCGGTTCCGTCTGTTTCATAAGCTGAACACCCTGTCCTGCAGCCTCTGCTGCAAGCACGGCGTTTTCTGCCTCCTGCAAGGTCAGTTTCGGGTGACAAAACAGTGCCTTCTGCACGTCACTGCTGCGAATTCCGCACACTGTCTTGTCTCGCAGCAGGCGGTTAAACATGGTCCCGAAGTTGCATTTATCAGCCAGGCGTCGGAGCTCCACGATAAACTGCTGAGCCGATTCCTCTTCCCTTTGAATTTGGGTAAAGCACGTGAAGCTTGCGGATATCTCATTTGGCGTGGGTGCGTAATTCTTCGAGAATGGTAACCACTTCCACGTAGTTTAACTCGCTCACCTTCCGCGGGGCACAACACCCTCTCAGTACGTCGATAGACTTCGAACCCAATGCCGAGACTAGAAGCGCTCTCTTTTTAGCGTCGTCGACGATGTCGTTTGCTTTGAAATACGACTCGGCTCTGATGTATTACGACGACCACTTGTCCTTGGCGTCATCGAACTGTGCAACTTGGTACGCCATGGTAAGAGTGTTCGCCGTCATCAAGGTGCTGGTTCATTGCTCGCTGCCACTGTTATAACTTGCTACCGGGCCGGTACGGCGTTCGGCCAGACGGCCAGGAGCACGAAGAACGCTCACACAAAAAAAATGTCACAGTTTCGCCCTAAGGGCGAAGCAATGAATGCGATAGCAACACAGCAATGTCATACGAAGTAAGGTGAGCGGCTTTGGTAGCAACAACACGCAGAACTGTTGTCGACGCCATCGGCGTTTTGCCCGCGTTAGCTCAAAATGCGTGCGGCGTTGGTGACTGTTGCTGGAGCCTCTGATATAAATAGGCACTTGGTGCCGCAGCTAAACGTCGCCTCCCTTCCCTCCCCCTCCCCCACGGCCTCTCGCGCGTCCGAAGAAGGCGCGTTTGCTCTACATATATGGTGATTGTAAAGGAGAAAAGAGACGCCTACTTCTGCAGCCCTTAAGCGAGCACGGCGCAGAACGCGCGTTTGTTCTCCGCCGTGCGTTCACTCCCCGTGAAAGACGCGCCCCTCGCGCCCTTTCACTCGCACCTACAGCGTTCGGCGCGCGGCGACGATTTCATCTCCAAATGACGTCATACGGAACCTCACGGCGACGGCGACGGCGACGGCGACGCCGACGGCGACGGCGACGCCGACGGCAGAAATCTGCTTTTGAGTGTCCATATAATTGCTATCGCAATAATACTAGCAGTGCGTACACGTGGGGCTACCCATCACATCTACACATTCAGTCAGCGAGGCCAGTCGATTTCGGAAATTTTGGGAATGTCCGCGCACGCTTTGTGAGCCTGCGACGCATGAGGACATAATCCACGAATCGTAGAGCCCAGGAAAGTTCTCTAGAGTCTAACCGGCTTAGTAGCCTGAAGATTGTCGCAGTCAATGTCAAACTATAACAATAAAACACGCGTTCAAGTGTTTCTTCACAGCTGCATGAGTCGCACATGGCCGTGTCGATCTGCCATTCAAGTGACTAAAAATGGTATTTCGTAAATACAACTCTTAGCCAGACGCGGTCCAACAAAGTTTGTGTGACGGAAAGGTGTGACAGTCCTTGTAGTTGTGCCTATGACCTACCGCAATGCGCTCAGCTGCGGTTAGACGCAAATGTTAATACGACCTGCTTTTGCTGAGGTGAGGAGCAACGCACAAGTATATGCTATCTCATTTTTCTTGCCTGCTCTAAACTCTGACGACGTTCTAGCGAGGACCTGTGCAGCGGTAACATTCTCAACAACCTGGTGAAAGCAGCCTAAAAAAGTTGTCGCAGTTTCACCTGAAAGGTGAAGCATCAATTGCGATAGCAAATTTGTAGAGAGATATACGGAGTAATGATATTAGCTTTATCAGCTGTATAAACTTGGACATGCAGCAGCACCGGCAACGCGCCGAACTGTTGTCGACGCCGTCGGCATTTTGCCCGCGTTCGCTCAAAATGCGTGCGGCGTTGGTGACTGTTGCCGGAGCCTCTGATATAAATAGGCACTTGGTGCCGCAGCTAAACGTCGCCTCCCTTCCCTCCCCCTTCCCCCCCTCCCCCACGGCCTCTCGCGCATCGGAAGAAGGCGCGTTTGCTCTACATATATGGTGATTGTAAAGGAGGAAAGAGACGCCTACTTCTGCAGCCCTTAAGGAAGCACGGCGCCGAACGCGCGTTTGTTCTCCGCCGTGCGTTCACTCCCCGTGAAAGAGCGCGTCCCTCGCGCCCTTTCACTCGCACATACAGCGTTCGGCGGCGCGCGGCCACGATTTCATCTCCATTGACGTCATACGGAACCTCACGGCGACGGCGACGGCGACGCCGACGGCGACGGCGACGCCGACGGCAGAAATCTGCTTTTGAGTGTCCATATAATTGCTATCGCAATAAAACGGGAACACTGCGTGCGTTTATTCGGTGACAGCCCTTTTTTAAAGACGCTATCCCGCAGCTATGGCACGTGTGATGACGACATGGCGAACGCGGTTTTCTGTCCTCGTTAACACTTTCACTTTGCAGCAGCAGGTATTGTCGTACTGTTGCACGTATTTTCCCGAGGCACTGCACATGACCGTCACCACCCTTGTTCAAACCAGATCTATAGCATACTATTTCATTAGCCACCTAAGCATGAAGCTACCTGCTCGCAAATTAGTGAAGGTTCACCTTGTTTTTTTTTTCAGGTGACCAGTTATTTTTCGTTCGTTTAGTTACGTACTTGAGTGCTTTGTTACACCAAAGGCGCATGCATTTTGTACACTTTTGTAGGCAAATAGGTGTGAAAACATAAAATATATTGTTGTAGTGCCCGAGATTGTCAATGAAGCAAGGCAACTACTGTTCTGTGTTGCAGCTAAACTTGTTTGCTTTGAGGTCACATATCTTAAACCCTTTGCCAACAGAGTTTTAATACAGGAGCTGTTTAAACCGGAGGTTGGCCCGTATAGCTTATATAAGAAATTTCGCCTGGCGATGACGTCACTGCGCGTTGTCTAGCAACCACTTGGCACAGCTGCACCACCGCTCCGCACCGCCGCGCCAATCTGCTGCGACTTCTAGGGAGCCTACATGCAACGCCGTTAAAACGGCGTTGCATGTAGGCTCCCTACTACGACTGTTCACCTGCTCCGTCTAGCCATGACGTCACTTCGCGTCGCCTAGCAACCACATGTGCCTCGATTCACCAAGACATGTCAACGCTTCGCCGGGCTGTGTCTTGAAGCGCGTCGGGCAGCCAAGAGAGAATCTGCGCGTCGGCGCGAGCCGATCCGGAATACCGTACCAAAGCTGCAGCCGAGAAGAGGCGTCGTCGAGTCGAAGATCCCGAGTTTCGAGAACGAGAACGTGAGAGTCAGCGTTTGAGTATCCAGCGTCGTCGGGATAGCGACCCTGGCTGTAGCTTGGTCGATCACAAGCTCCGCTGTTTGCTCCAGCCGTGCACCACTAGTGCAAGCTGCTCTCATTTTTTAAAATAATGTTTGCAAAATGGCAAATTTTTAGTGCTTGATTGAATTGGCGCATTAAATAGGTGGCCTAAATACACTAAGAATAATATCTTTATTAGACGAACACCCATAACAATTTGTTTACTTCTAGAGAAAGTTGCCTTCACTATACTGCAAGAAACAGTACGCACCTAGATTTTCTTCCGTTCAGAGCACAGCTTGGTAGTTTCTGAATATTTTGGAGCTTATAGAGCCGGTGTTTTATAGAGGGTGGTGGAGGAGTGCGAGCTTGCTAGGCAGTAAAAAATGACGGGTCTAACTCTGACAGGTGGAAGCTGGCTGCAGATATGGCCGTGCACTGATTGGCCGTAGGGTTGGTGACATCACGAGAGCAAATGACCTGTCCATATTGGGAGGAGCTGCTGCCTTGATTTGTTCAGTGAATGCTTCAAACAGCATCTAAGCTTTGGAAATACACATTATTAGCCCGGTTGCATTCTTAGTACATGAATCCTGCCTCTTATTTTGTTTATTTTAGGGCAATCGCGGGCATCAACCCGGAAAGAAGCACAAAGGCACGACGAACGTCGAAGAAGCAGTATTGTTTGTCGCCAAAAGTCGCTGCCTTGGCAAATGCCCTGGATCAATACAAGTTGGAAGCTTGAGTTTGACCTCTAAATAAAGAGTAAAATTTGGAAGTTCAAACTGTTGCCTGCAACTCTGTTAGTGAATATAACACTCTGGTTATAGTGCTAGCACTTTGCATGGGAAATTGGGGCTGCACGCTGCTGCTTTTGCAGATAATGGCACATACACAGCACAAGTATCCAAGTGTAAGTCAAGATATCTACTGAGTTTAGGAAAGAACAGAACCCATTTTTCTTAAATCTGCAAAATAACTTGTTTAACACCAGCTCTCTCTCTCTCTCTGTCTCTCTCTCTCTCTCTATATATATATATATATATATATATATATATATAAGCAAGGAAGAGAAAATTTGTGTAGAATTACAGAAAAGGCATTAACGGAAGCATTGTGTAGAATTACAGAAAAAGCATTAACGAAAGAATTAAGAATTGTGTAGAATTACAGAAAAAAGCATTAACACAAAAATTGTGTGCAAATACAAAAAGCCTGTTTTTTACGAAGATATCAGCAACAGAAAATCTCTGTAGAAGTACAGAAAAGCAATAACAGACAATATATGCAAAATTACTGCTAAATGGAAAACGGAAAACAGACAAGAACAGAACTGTTATGTCACTAAATTTGCCATGCATTTTCTGTTTTTTTCACAATTTTTTTTTTTTACAGTGCGCTTGAAGTTTGCTCTCTCCAGCGCCAATAAATGAAGAAATAGTGAACATCAGTTTTATATATATATATATATATATATATATATATATATATATATATATAAATTGTGTGTGTGTGTGCGTGTGCGTGTGCGTGTGCGTGTGCGTGTGTGTGTGTGTGTGTGTGTGTGTGTGTGTGTGTGTGCGCGCGCTATACTGAAGGGAGACCTAAGCCCTGTGCTTAATAATACCCATAACAATTCCCTGTCTACGTTGTCATAGGCTTCTTTAATATAAACAAATGCTATCGATAAAGGTCTATTCTCAGTTTCTCAAATCTCTAGGCACGGAGTTAGCACAAACATATTAACCTCTATAAGCGTCTGCCTGGCCTGAACGCGTTCTGTAGTTCTCCCAGTACATCACTTTTCTCCACCCACTTCGACAGTTCTAATTCCATGGCTTGCATTACCATTCTATATACCACCGACGTTACTGTAACTTGCCTGTACGAGCTCGTCTTACCCTTATCACCTTTGCCTTTGTAGGTGAGGTTTATCAAGCTTTCACGCATCCAACCGGAATTTTCTTCGTTCTAATCACTTGGTCTATGACATGAGTCAGCAGTGCCTTGCTCTTTGGACCGAGGTTCTTGATTAACTGGACTGGGATTTCATCGGATCCTGCTGCCGTGCTATTAGCAACATTTTCTTCAGCTTTTGTCCAATAAAATCTTTCTATGCTAAATTTTGATCTCGCATGCTACTCTGTTGTTGCTGGACCTGTCTGAGCCTCAACTACGCTTTCTTTGAACTGCTATGAACTGCGTACATCACAGTTACGACAGTGCCACCGGTGATCTGACGCAAACTTACCACGCCCGAAATACCTGGGCAACACCATAACACCGTCACTCAAAAGCAGCGCAAACCACAAAAGTGCAACAAAGCATCGAAAAAACATAAATAAATGATGTGCGCTTAAATGCGTTTGTGTTTGCATATATTCCATTTAGCATCCACCAACTTGCCAAAGTGCTATCCTGATAGAACATAGCATCGGCATGGCAGCAAGCGGGGCAGACTGCGCAGCTAGTGCAGATGTGGGCTGCAGGGATTGCACACAAGTGCACACAGGAATGTTAAAATCTTGCACGAAAGAGACACTCCCGTAAAAATAGGCACCACCACATAAGAGATTGTGCTTAGGCAAGAAGGAGGGCGGCAATTTCGTAGCGTCTGCAGCTGGTTCATTAGCTATAACTGTAAAACTTCACGAAAATGTTTTATACAGATCATGCCGTAAGGGTGCACGTTTTGCACGGGCTATTACGTACATAGAAACTGGCCATATCTACAGCCATATTTGAAACATGGCACAAACTTATCTCTGGGAAAGTTGGCGCAACGTTCTCGAAGTTATTATCCGTATATGTGCCCGCTGTCTTCGGCTTTCGCTCTGTCTAGCACTGAGAAGGAGCCCCGCGGCACTTACCGTAGTAGTAATTTTGGCGACCGGCGTCGGCGTTCTGCGGAGAGGGACACCGAGAAGGCCGCGCCCCCGTCGCCTGCTGGTAAGCGGCCCACGGACTTTTTGACTGCTTCTCTGCACATAGAACATACCATCACGGCGTTGCACGTCAATCCTCCAAGGAAAGCGAAAGCGTCGGCGTGGCTATAGGTGACTTTGCATAACAAAATTATCACAGCGAGAGCGCAATGTAGACGCGTGGTCACCACTTCTGGTTGACGTTGGAAATCGACGCTATAGGGGACTAGAACAAGCGAAGAAAGCAACATGGACTGTCTCTCTCGCTCCTTTGAATAAATCCAGTTGCGAGTGACCTACTATAGAAAAAAAAAAAAAAACTCTATAGGAGGTTTCTCGCGTGCTGCGTTGCGCTGACATGTCGCCCCCTCGTATTGCTATGTATAGACAACCCATCCAGGAGCCCGAGCACGACGCTAAATTGTGCTAACGCAGTGTATATGCTTCGTCCTTCGAGCGAAATTGTTTATATTCTACCTATCTACAAACTAAACTGGTTTACTGTGGTTGAGAACTGCATTTGCCCACCGCGCTGCTGTGGTGTTGGGCTGCTAAGCAGGAGGTCGCGGGATCGAATCCCGGCCACGGCAGCCTCATTTCGATGGGGGCGAAATGCGAATACACCCGTGCACTTAGATTCAGGCGCACGTTAAACAACCCCAGGCGGTCCAAATTATTCCGGAGTCCCCCACTACGGCGTGCCTCAAAGAGATCGTGGTTTCGGCACGTAAAAGACACGTAAAACCCCATAATGTATTTTTTTATTACTGCATTTCGCTAAGAATGAAGAATGTCTAGCCTATTGCAGTCGAGTGACCACCACTAGCCGCTGTCAACATACAGTACCGCACGCTAGTGCTTCCCGTGGTCAGCCCCGGTGATATTGCTTTATGTAACAAACCAGCAGTAGCAGCTGCGCTGGGCCGGCCAGCCGAGTAGCTCGCCAATCCGTTCGGCGGGTACTCCGAAGCACCCATCTGTGCACCTGTGTAGCTTTTGGAACCCGGGTAGCCCGGCGACTGCTGGTACGCCGCCTGGCTGGTCTGCGGTACGGCGTAGGAATGCGCAGGGTAGTTCTGGTAGGCCTGGTCTTGGCGCGCATACTGCTGTTGCTGCAGTTGTTGCTGAAGCAGCTTCTGTTGTTGCTGGTGCTGTTTCTCCTGCTGCTGCTGTTTCTGCTGTTGCTGCTGTTGCTGCTGTTGCTGCTGCTGAAGTGCCGCAGCCGTCTGGCAGGCGGGAGCCGTTGCGTTCGGGTAGTAGCCCTGGTTTGTCATTGCGTACCGCGGTTGCTGTTGGAGAGCAGCGGCCTGCAGGGCATTCTGTGTGGACGCGTAGCCCTGCTGTGCTATCTGCCTCTGCGTGCCAGGTACTGGCTGCTGCTGTTGCTGTTGGATGGCAGCTGCCTGCGGGGCATTCTGCACGGCCGCGTAGCTCATCTGTGGTATCTGCCGCTGCGTGCCCGGTACTTGCTGCTGCTGTTGCTGTTGGATGGCCGCCGCCTGCGGGGTGTTCTGGATGGTCGCGTAGCTCAGCTGTGGTATCTGCCGCTGCGTGCCCGGTACTTGCTGCTGCTGTTGCTGTTGGATGGCCGCCGCCTGCGGGGTGTTCTGGATGGTCGCGTAGCTCATCTGTGGTACTTGCCGCTGCGTACCCGGTACTTGCTGTTGCTGTTGGATGGCAGCTGCCTGCGGGGCATTGTGCACGGCCGCGTAGCTGAGCTGTGGTATCTGCCGCTGCGTGTTTGGTACTTGCTGCTGCTGTTGCTGTTTGATGGCTGTCGCCTGCGGGGCATTCTGGACGGCCGCGTAGCTCAGCTGTGGTACCTGCCGCTGGGTGCCTGGTACTTGTTGTTGCTGTTTAATGGCAGCCGCCTGCGGGGCATTCTGAACGGCTGCATAGCCCTGCCATGGTATCTGCCGCTGCGTACCCGGTACTTGCTGCTGGTGTTGGATGACAGCTACCTGCGGGGCATTCTGCACGGCCGCGTAGCCCTGCTGTGGTATCTGCCGCTGTGAGCACGGTACTTGCTGCTGCTGCTGCTGTTGGATGGCAGCAGCCTGCGGGGAATTCTGGACGGCCGCGTAGCTCTGCTGTGGTACCTGTCGCTGCGTACCTGGTACTTGCTGCTGTTGCTGTTGGATGGCAGCATCCTGTGGGGCATTCTGGACGGTCGCGTAACCCTGCTGCGGTACATGCTGCTGTATTCCCGATACTTGGTAGCCCTGGTTGCGAAAAGGATAGCTTTGCCCTACGGCAGCGGTCTCGTACGCCTGATGGCCTGGGGCCGTCGGGTAAGTCATCCTCTTGCAGACTAAAACGCGCGAGAAAAATGGTATTTGGTAAAAAGCGAGCTGAAATTCGTTGTGTATTCACCATCATAGCGCTTGCCGGCTACCTCCAAGAAGTAAGACAAGAATTACTTTTCGGGCTCGTCATATTTTTGGACTCGAGAAGGCATTCACTTAAGTTACATTTAAGTAAGCGCTAAAGAACGAGATGCAAGCCGCGAAAGTTGTTCCGGAGCCCTCCACTGCAATGCATCAGCCCCGTGGTTGTTTTTGGAAGTGAGAACTCTAAATGAATTCATGACATTAGCGCCATTCAGTCGTTGCTCCACTCTAACGGGGTGAAGACAATGGCAAGACTGCTGCTCAAAGCAAACCTCATCACGTCAAAAAGAAAAGGAAAGCGAATCGACAGGTAAGTAAAGGATAAAAAGAAGAAAAAGAGAAGAATTGTTACAAAATAAGACCTGATTTTGCAGGGTGGAGCTGTGCACTTTGGCAAATAACCTAAGGGAAATAAAACGAAGCCGCCCGGAAGCGAAGCCACCGACGAGCTTCACACTTAGAGCTTCGAGCCACCAGGTAACGGCCAAGGTATTCTGAATAGCTGAGTAAGGCAGTTAGCATCACGTCTAGCGAACTAGCGTCCGTGCTTGTACGCGAGGACACGCAGGTTTCGGTATACTCACAGGGCTACCGTTGTCCTTCTGGCGTCCAGCTGATTCGAATTCACCGAGGCTACTGGCTCGCGAGGGTTGGCTGCACGCTCCGGTACCAGCGTTTGCTTCGCGCGGAATGATAATGACGATGATTATTTCCAGGTCGGGGCACATACCCACAACCCCTACAATAGGGGATTGGTCAAGAAGTGGGCGGTACATTTCAAATGAAGGCTGTGTTCTAACGTAGACGGCAAATGAGACGGCTGAGAGGACAGCAGCCATCTTAAGTATCGCTCCAGTTCTAACGAAGACATCAAAGAAGACGACTTCGCGAAGACAGTATCGAAGACAAAAACAATGCAGGCTATTTTGCTGACCGTACAAGATGGCGGCTGAGCAGGACGCTTGCAAACTAGATGGAAAGCATCCCGGCTCGATGCCTTCGTGTTTGTCCCAAGCCTTGGCGGCACCGCAAAATCGTTTTGCTGCAACCAGTCATCTGTTTTGTTCTGGCCAAGCATAACAATCCCTCAAGGCATTGATAGAGTGAACCCAAAGGATGGCGTTATCTTGAAAGCCGCGAAACGGCGGTATTTGTACGAAAGCCGGTTGCTGTAATTGCAGCGTCTCATCTCCACCAGGCTGCTTTTCCAGCTGCCCGAGGAACCAGGGCTGGTGTCCACGGAGAGTGCGATCGGTGTGGTAGTTGCGGCAGCCGGCTCTACCACCAAGGAAGCATCAACGGCATACCTTGGTGGCTGAGGAGTGGAAGTAGTTCCTAGGATGATATTCTCGCCAAGGGAAGCGTGTACTAGGGCACTGCACGGGCTCGGGCTTACCCGAAAGCCCGGGCCCGGCCCGGCCCACGGGCCGGGCCGGGCCGGGTAGAGGAGTTTTTTCACGGGCTCGGGCCGGGCTCGGGCACGGCGTGTGCTTTTTGACGCGGGCCCGGGCCGGGCTCGGGCTTTCTGCGAGTTATTTTCGGGCTTCTCAACTCTGAAAAACATGTATTTTTCGGTCTCGGGCCGGGTTCGGGCCGGTTTCGAGTCGGGCTCGGGCCGGGCTCGGGCTTAAGGTAAAGGGGTGGCGGGCCGGGCCGGGAGGGTAACGTAGATTATTTCCGGGCCCGGGCGGGCCCGGGTCTCGCCATAAAAGTTTTGATCGGGCTCGGCGGGCCGCCCAATGTGAAAACGGGCCCGGGCCGGGCCCGGGCCGCAAAAATCGGCCCGTGCAGTGCTCTAGCGTGTACGTCGTTCCCAGGCAGAACAGGTCCAAGACGGGGGGGGGTGTCGAAGCGATGTCTCAGTGTGAGGTGCACCGGCGCAACCGCCGACGGATGCGAAGGTGTTCGTCATAAGCTCGGGAAATCATAGAGGCCCACCTGGTAAGCCAGAAGGAAATACTACTACGCACAATAGCGGGACGCTGCGTCTTGGAACGTCTTGGATATTCCGTACGGAAGACCAGCGCACTCACCAAAATCCCAACACGAATACAAGAAACTATGCACGTCTCACCGATTCCCAGAAACATGCACCCAAACTTCCACATCGGACGGAGAGAAGCCCGAGCGCAGGCTCTCGCGACAAAGTATGGAAACCACCCCAATGTCTTGTACGTAGACGCGACCAGCACCGCAAGAAGCACCGCATTCGTCACCAGCGTAGTCGACAATCACGGGACCGAAATAAATGCATCGTCGGTTTCCAGAGTGAGCGCTGCGGAATCAGAGGAACTAGCGATAGCGTTAGCCATCACGACGAGACCGCAGTGGGATTGCGTCATAGTTCTGACGGACTCTCAGACGGCATGCAGAAATACGTCAAATGTTAGCACGTTCTTCATAAACATGTCACTAACGCCGCGCGCGTTCGGTGCGAACGAGGGCAAAACGCCGCCGCCGCCAACAGTTGTGCACGTTGTTTGTGTGACCGCGCACAAGCGTTGTCAAAACGCTGGCGTGAGCAAGCGCGCCAGCACCAGCGGGCGAAGGTTCATGAGGTCTATCGCTTCAACCAAACTGAGCGGCGAAAGCACAGCGCATACAAAGGTAGGGGCCGTGTAGCAGATCGCTTTTTAAATACGGTGCGCGCGACCGCCCGGCGCCGCGCAAAGTACAAGTTGCTCGCAGAGCAGAAGCCGCAACTCCTCCCTCCCGCGCTGCCTTCCCGCTGTCATCATTTCGCGTGGGAGATTGAGTCACCAGTTCCCCTCGCGCCCGGCAGCAAGATACGCATTTGGGGCCGCAGCTAAACGTCGCCTCCCCTCCCTCCCTCCCGTCCCCCTACGGCCTTTCGCGCGACGGAAGTGGCGTTTGCTCGCCGCCGTGCATTCGCTCCCCGTGAAAGCGCAGGTCCCTGCGCGCTTTCACTCGCACATATAGCATACGGCCAATGAGAGTGTTTTTCTACATCCGGACGCGACCATCGAAGACTGAGCCCTTAACAGCTTCGCTGTAAAAAGTCACAGGCCTGCGTGGCACACGCAGCACAGTCACAGCGTAAGCTGGTGGAATGGCACAATAGTGGCTCCAATTTCGGCACCACGCACAGCAGGAGGGTCTTCGCGGCAGTCTCTTCGCCTCGTTTTGACGAGAACGATCTTAACTGTCCGCCCGGCGTCGACGGCGAGCTGCGGTTTGTAATTCTCTCTGCACAGCAGTCTGCTAGCACGATGATGCCTCGTTGTAGCCGTGCACGTAGCTCTACGTTTGCAAGCACCTTAACTAGATGGCGCCACCATACTGGCGGACGCTCGGGATCACGTTGATTGCGCACTCCGCCTTTTTTCCGGTGTGACGGCGCATGCGCCCTGCCCTAGCGGATTAGTCGCGAAACGTTTGGAAAGGACGCGCGCGCGGCCGCGCGGCCCTGTCTCGAGGAAAGATCCTCCGAAAAAAAAAGCGCTCGGACGCGCGCTACTGCAAACACTCGTGCCGTGTACCGCGTTGAAACTCCACTGCTACCTCGACGTCGGTGCGGTGCCGAAAATGTGCGCAGTGTAAGTGCAACTCCAATTTAAAACAGAAAGCGGCCAGTGTGTCGTCCGGACCACTGAGTGGTTTGGACTGCACCCTGAGCCACGTAGCTGCCGCCTTTCATTGACGGCTAGCAAATTTAACGAAAAACCCCTGCGCTACACTTGGGCGACTCTTAAAAATATCCCGTTGCTGGTGAATTCTTGCAGTGTGGGCCCTCACTTGCTGGTGGCGGCAGCATGCGCCTGAGTTCACGTACTCGTTTGAGGCGGCGGTCGATACGAGACCGACAAGACGCTCACGCCAACGATTGGCCTGGGTCGCTGAGACCATCTTATACGAGGCCGACAACGACGCAGCCGACGAGCGCGAGGTGTACTGCGACGGGCTTTCTTGTCGACGGCGCCGACGAAATCAGCGTGCCCACCATCGTTCGACCGAACCCCGCGCGACCATGGCCCTCCAACCGACAACGCGAAATATCCGCAGCGCCTTCGCTTTCAGATATGATCGTGTAATATATATATATATATATATATATATATATATATATATATATATTGTATTATTGTGCTCAAAATGAGTCAAAGATGCCTACGGAGTTGAATTGCATACGCTTCAACCCTCTCATGCCGAGAACATGAAGTGCGAGCTAACGTTGATCATATTCAGCGAAGGTCAGGCCTGGCGCCGTCGAGTTCTTGCCCCTGCTACCGGCGCACGTGACTGAAATGTAAGGAGTTAGGGCAAAGGAAACTGCTTTTATTGTTTTATTGCTCGTTTCTGGCCTTACTGATTTGAAATCAACGACTCTACTTCACACAGCGCGTACAAAGTAAGCGGCAAGAGGCGACACAGCGCTAGCTGTGCCAACAACAACACCTGTACGTCACGTAGATGGGTGGATCTGTACGTGTTGTTAGGATGACACAATTCCAGTAATGTGCTGTTTACCTCTGTGTCAAACGGGTGACAAGAGACGCTGCATTCGGTAAAGCGCAGCATCAACAACCGTCTCGCTCAATTATACCAACGGTCTCAGCGATTGCATCCGCGTTTTTGCGAGAGAACAACACTACCTATAAATGAGCGCTTATGCGAGCACAGATTTCTCTAATAATGTTTTATAGCACGTGCCAACTTAAGTATGATGAAGGTAAAGAAAAGCGAGAATCAATAATAAATCGACAGCCCGTAACATATGTATCTGGGTCACAATTGCCGTTGTTTAAGTAGTTCGACCACTCATACCGACTCGTCTCAGGAGGGAACACGGCTCACATGCGCAGAAATATATGTATCGCTACGTTTTAACATTATTTAATATCAGCGATGCACCTTCTCTCCAATATTTGACGCTAACAACGATCTGTGGCTGTGGATGTCGATGTATACAAGTACACCGCTTCAATAAATCCGGCGTGGAAGGCTGCGCTGAAAAACTTCTTGAATATGCTAAATGTCTAAGGAATGTGTAAAAAGAATACAAAAAGCGAGCCCCAAGTGCAGAAATCAGCGACAATAAACTCCAAGGCAGCCGCGTCGGCAGACGGAACTGAGTGTGCCTCTGTCGGCCGCACTGTTAGCACAGTAGCGCACTCGGACCTGTTCACCCAGTAGTCGGTGGGCGCTACACTGTGTCCAGAATGACATGCTGCCCCGGAGAAGCCATTAATAATTATTCGCGATCCACGAAACGGACAACCAACGCGCACTCAACATGGGTGCAGACGCACAAATCAACCGGCGAAATCCCCGGCACCCTTCCAAAACGTTTCCAGCGGCGTGCGGCAGAGGGCAGCGCAGGAAAATGAAAAAGGCGGATTGGCAGATCATCGCACGCGTGTTACGGAAGGCGTGGCTTCGGCTTGCAACACCGGAAAGTTAAGAGGAAGCTTTATGCTCAGGGGCCAACTCCGATGCCTCCTATTCAAACACATTTAAAACGCAAAATGCTTTTACGAGACAACCCCTAAACTGGTTTGAATGAAAATTGGTGCATGAGAGAGAGAAATTCTATTTGTAGTGACTGTATGACGCAAAATTTTTATTTATGGACTGGAATGTTTAACGAAAATTGGTAAGTGTAAAAGAAATAGAAGCACGAAGTTTACAACACCATAACCCTGCATCAAAAACACTTATTGCAGTTCCGTAAACGGCATCCGTTAAAGCGGCGTAATTTAATATATGCCTTTAGGGGGGGGGGGGGTATTTTAAGGTGCAGTTTATAGAATTGTGGTATCGTTTTTCATTGCTCATTTACAGACTTGTATACTCTTTAGTTCGTTCTTTTCTTTATTCTGTCATTTTCAGCAGTTTATGCAGGGTGTCCGAACTATTATGCACCAAGATTTAAAAATATGCAAATGTCACTTAGCTGGACAGAACTAAGGTAATGTTGTTTGCTGTCGCTCGGAGATACTCAGATTATTTTTTTGCATTCATTATTCGTAATTAATTTATTAGCTTCTCATGTATTATTAGATGAAAAGGGTCAATGAGAAAGTTGTACACCGACATGAAAAACTTCCGATACAGCGTTCTGTTGCTCAAAACGTGACATAAAGGTCGCAGTTTCACCCGAAAGGCGAAGCATCGATTGCGATAGCAAACTAATGGACAGCTATACAAAGTAAGGATAGTAGTTTTATCAGCCGCGTAAATATAGGCACACTAACTAAATTAACAAGCATGGTATCACGCGCGCACAAGCAAGCATGAACGCATCTCCCTCGATGACCGCGGAAACTCGGCGTCAAAACGCCACTGGAATGAGTCAGCGCAGCAGCAGCAGCAGCGAGCGAATTGAGCTTCGTGCCGGCGTTCGCATCACCGCGATCTTAGGCCGCGAAAACACAGGGAGGGTGGTCTGTGCCCGCGCCGCATATGGCAGATACAGCCGCGCTGGCGGAAGCTCGCGGCGCAGAACGCCCCCCGCCCTACCATTCCGCGAACTTCCGCGCCGCGCCGCTGCTGCTCCGGACCCGTGGGCTTTTCGCGCTCGCGAAGCGCGCGGGAAGCGAGGGTCGTCTGCTGTGCGCTGTAGTTTTTATTGCGATATCAATTGTATGGACACTTCAACCGGATTTCTGCCGTCGGCGTCGCCGTCATCGTCGCCGTCGCCGTGAGGTTCCGTATAGATAAAATCTTCGCCGCGCGCCGTATGCCCCAGCGGAAGCGTGCGGGGACGCGCGCTATCACGGAGAGCGAACGCACTCTATCTCCCACGCGCAAGCAAGGAAGCGGGAAGCCAGCGCCGGAGGGAGCGGGGGGGGGCGCACTTCTACTCTGCCAACAACAGCGCTCGTCGCTCGACCGCACCGTCTCTTATCTCCACACGGCTCTGACCTTTATGCACTGTGCATTCGCCGCTCAGTTTCTGTTGAAGCAATAGACCGCACGTACCTTCGCCCGCTGCAGCGTATGGGCTTGCTGCCAGCGTTTTGACAGTCGTTGTCTGCAGTCATTCAGTGTGATCTATTCATGTTTGTTTGTGCACGCTCACACTACGCTTGTTCATTCAGTTAGTAATAGTCGGGCCACATTTTCCAACGCACGCTACACATGTAATGCTGCCCGGATCGGCAGTGCAGAGCTACAGGTGTGTCCCTTCGCACGCGCTGCCCACGGGAAGCGCTTCTCATCAACACCACCGTTTCACACGCGCCTTCTCGTGGTCATCGAGTCTCTCTTCATGTCGGTCTACTTACGCCGCAGCACACCTGCTTACTTAATCAGCTCATGTTTACTACAATTTATATTGCTACCAAAGCCGCTCACCTTACATCGTATGACATTGCTGTGTTGCTATCGCATTCATTGCTTCGCCCTTAGGGCGAAACTGTGACATTTTGAAATAGATAACCCTTAATTTTTGCGTTCAGTTTCCACGCAAAGCACTTAAACTCTATTTAACTTCAACAGTGTGGTGCTGCATGGAGCTTGCCCATCTTTGAGCTGTTTCTTTGTGCTTGGGCAGCAAGATAAGGCAAAAACTAACGTATCAAACTCATCAGCGCGGCCTAGCTCCGGTGCTAGAGTTCGGGAACGCTATTACGGTAGCTGTGCGTGCGTAGAAACGCGCTAAATGAGCCCGCGCAAGGAAAGAACGCAAAAAAAAAAAAACGTTATTCGCATGGGTACGCGTGCAATAGCACCATGCTTGCAAGAATAAGAGTAAAGAAAAAAGTAAATTACTCGCGCAGTCAAGTGAAATACTTACGTGCGTGCAGTGGCCGCTTCGTTCACATTATGCGCTTTTCACTCCCGGTCAGTAGTGGTTTACAGCTATATGCTTATGTATTTATTCGAATATTTTTTTGCCACGACAATATTTCATTATGAACAGAGCTGAGTAAGAAGGTGTAAGGGAAGCAAGAGAAAGAGCAAAGACGGCCCTAACGCCGCAATATTGTTGGCTTATTTCGCTTCAGAGATTGCGTACACGAACAATTCTTGCTGTACGCTATCTCTTCAATACAAACTTCGCGCATGATGTACCTGAAGGTTCACCGTGAGTGGAGCTTTTTTTCAAATTCAGACATTCGAAAGAAAAGCCATTCGATCCAGCCAATAGCTAAACAAATATATTTTTTCTGCATTGAAATAAATAGATAGCTACTACTGGCCTAGCCATTTACTAATTTGTTATGTAAAAGTTATTACTGCAATAGCCTTGTTTTAATAATCCGTGAATACTCTCTGAAATTACCAACATGTAACTTCTCATTATATCATAGTTATTGCGTAACGTCTGATTTTTTACGTAAACTAACCAGCATTCATGGCACGTGACGATGTTTGTGCTTGCATTATATTGAGTGGAAAATCGTCTTGAAGATTACTGTCTTTTATGCACTACAAATATCGCCATTGATTCTACCATATCCCTAAAATAGTTACCTTCAATAACAGCAAAAAATGAAAAGTTTATGTTCTGGTGATTTGTTGCCTCTTTCATTACGTAAATACAAGTACGTAGTTATTGATCAGTAAGTATATTTGCTGTGTACGAACCAGCGAGCTTACGCAATAGATATTCCTAAAGTTACTTTCATGTTAGAATTCGCTTAGTGTTTGCGCTCTTGCAACACAAGAAGGCGAAAGACGAGTTGCACATACGTAATCCATCATGTTCGTTTTCTGACGCTTGCTCGTAATTATGAAATGAGGCATACGTATACAATGGTGCACTGTTAGTTTCATTTATTTTGGTTTGTATTGTTCTTTGCCGCCTATATTTCTCGCATATACCCTTTACATATACACGCCGTGCTATAGCTTAGTGGTTTGGTAGGTTGTACTGCTAAGCTCGAGGACGTGGGTTCAATTCCCGGCCACGGCGGCTTACGTTTCGATGGAGGCGAAATGCATAAAACACCCGTGTACATAGATTTAGGTGCACGTTCAAGAACCCCAAGTGGTCGAAATTAACGGAGCCCTCCACTGCGGCGTCTCTCATAGCCATATTGTGATTTTTGGGTGTAAAACCCCAGAAATTATCATTACTATTATTACCCTTTTTTACCTGTGCTCTCACTTCTTCATGATATATGGGTAAGTTCGACACGTTGAGATCGAGATTGGCATTCAACACGTTTTTATCATCACACCCACAGCATCAGAGGGATTTCTGGCCAGTCGTCATATGACCACACGTCATATTGTTATCGTTCATCGTGAAGTGAGTGCAAGTATGTCAAGTTACTAATGCCATGACCCATCAGTCATCTTAGTCACACATTTGTGCCTTTCCACACTATACTTTGGTATATACACCAAGTGAACGAGCCGCGAGAGTTACGCGGTTTGTATTTATTTTTCGTACCGCGGCATCGGCCAACAGACACATTCCGCTTCGCAAGAGCCCAGTTAAGGATTTCGCCTTAATAAAGAAACAACAGAGCGCGGAATGCAGTCTTGTAAAGCAAATCGAATGCATGAAATAAAAGAAGGAAAACGATAGGGTGTAAAAGCGTTAGCATGAGGTAGCCATATCTGCTACATTCTCTTGGTTATTATCGCGGTCTCCAGCTTATTTTCTTCTGCAGCACGTTCACGTTGCTCATTCCATGCATAACTAAATGAAGTAAGCGCGCGGAATGCGTTACTCCAACAGCCGCGTAAGCGCGGACCAAGCGAGCTAGAAGGAAATATAGAAAATACTCGTATTCACAGCCGGCAAACGCGTTTTCTGTGCGGTGAGTCACTGTGGTATTACCTTGCGGTGACGTGGTACAGGGGCGTAGCCAGGGGGGGGGGGGGGGGGGGTTGGGGGGGTTCAAACCCCCCCCGAAATTTTTTTCGCAACACCCCTCCCCCCTTACCCGCCCTTAGTTCTCGTCGCTTCGCGCTGACATAATTCATAAAACCGGTGCTACTATCACAATTTCAATCCTTGGGCGCTTCCGTTTGGGTTGGTAATTTACAGCGAATCATGTCTGCATATGGGAAAAACTGTCACGGTGTTTGTCAAGGCTTTGACACTCTGTTAAGTTTTGGGCGAGAATGTGGCAGCCGCATTCTGAAGCAACAAATGCGCAACAAATAAAGCAACAAATGCGGCAGCCACATTTTAGATGATGGCGAAAATGCTCGAGGGCCGTTTACTTAGACTTATGTGCACGTTAAAGACCCCACGTGGTCGAAATATCCGGTATACATTTCCGCCGCTTCCCTTCAGGTGCCGGTTAGGCCGCGCTCGCGCAGGCTACGTTCACACTTGGTCTCGAAGCTGTCGGAAGCGGCAAAATCTTGAAAAAATCCGCCCGTCTAGGCGGCAATTAACAGGCAGAAAAACAGGCAGCGAGCCAAATCGGTCTCTTGGTCTTGGGCCGATTTTTTCGCCATTGCGAAGCGGAAACGCGGCGGAAAGTCGTTCTGCTTCACTGGAAGCTACACTAGCATGTAAACAACCGGTCGTAAAATTGAACATGGCATCAAAAGTGTAGGCTGGAATGCTGATCGACGCGATCAAGAACCAGCCCTTGCTCTACGACAAGAGTGGCACTAAAACGTACTGTCAGTAATACTGGCGATAGTATTCAACGTCGCGCGACCGGAGGTGTGGCAACGAACAACCCAACTGCGGCGTGACCCAACTTCTCGCGCTTTTGCAAAGTCAGGTGAACCCACCACCGCCGTTTCCGAGGTGTCCGCGTCTTCCGTTTATTCATTGTCCATTTCTAGAAAACAAGTAGGTAGCAGTATAAAAGCCATTTCTTCCATTTCCACGGCAGACAATAGTTAGGCAGATTCCTCGTTGGCGCTCCATAATTCTCCTCGCACGTGTACGGTATGTTGCAGAAGTCGCGGGGTGCTTTTCTCGTCGCGACGATAGATTGGGAGCGTAGGTCTCACGTAGGACGCGCAGGCTTTGGCGAGCCCCAACACAAGGACCAGCCCGGGTTTTAGCTGTGGTGTTCCCGTTGCCCCTTTGGTGTCCTGGAGGCGCCGACAATACGAAATGATGAAATGTTATTACAACTTGTAAATAAAAGCTATTAAAGAAATATTATCACGCCTAGGCACGAACCTGTGACTCAGCGCTACTGCGCCCGTGTGAGGAGAATTACGGAACGCCAACGAGGAATTTACCGAAGGTCGCAGATGACACGCGAAGTTGTGTAAAATGATCACTTTTGATGACGGTATGTGGGTCAAAGAATGAACACACCGCTCGAAATAATGCGATAATGAGCGCCACCACGCCGACAAACGTACGCAGAGGAGATGGATCTGGACGAAAACGGCAGCGACGGCCGCGGCGGTAGCAAAACAAATGTGAACAACTTGGACAGGCGCGAAAAAAATTTTCCGGCCGCTTTGGCCTTTCCGCCCGCTTGCCGCTTCCCAAGTACGAACGTAGTCTACGCGAGAAACGTCTCTTGTTTGCGATTGCGCCCCTACAGAAGGCTGGTAATTACTGTTGTGTTATTGAATCCCAAACCAGAAATTACGGAAGGCTGGTAGTTGCTGTTTTGTTGTGGAATCCCAAACCAGCAATGTACACACGAAGGGGTTGATGACAGCAGTGAAATTCCACCGACTCGCAACAGAATGCACGAAACAGACCGCCGACAAGCATGCATGAATTACTGCTCTGCGCAGTACAGCGTAAGTAAACTCTTGTTGCAGGCGCTGACAGTTCTCGTCGGAGTTCACGCGTCCTGAGAAATTGATTATGTGCACTATGCACTGAACAAGACCGGAGTTCATTCCTGCATTACTAGTACACCAATAAGTCGAGATTCTGTGAGGTACAAGGCCGCTTCCTGTTGCACTGGCGTAAGTGAAGCAGAAATGAGTTGCACGCACTACTTAAAATGCGTACACATGCCATATCTATGCTGTACGGTGAAATATTCTGTACAATTCTGAATCTGTTGACATAAAGGCAAATGACGGCTGCACGCTCGCACACAGCGGAAGACACAGCGGCCCATGCACTTGCCGCAGGAAATGCAACCCTCTCGTATGAGGGAGCAAGGCGACGAAAGCTTCGGAAAAAAAAAAAAGCCTTACGCGTTTTTGCGTGTATTTAAGTTTTCTAGCGCAAAGACGCAACGAACAAGCTATTGCTATGGGAGTAGGTATAGCCTGGTCACACGTGCATTTCCATGCATATAGCCGTCCTCGACTTGTAAAACGTACTTCGCCCCGACGAGGACGACGCCATCTACGCTTAACGGAGATTAACAATTAATGATGTCTTCTCCGATCGCACGGGTCTTCTCAATGATGCGTTTTCGAAGACTGGTCCATTCAGTGGCGCGATGAGAGACAGTTGCTCCAAACGCCCACTGTACCTGTCGTACTTACTGTATTTACTGAGCTTACTTTACTTTTTACTTAATTTCTTCACAAGCACACGCACACGCGAGGGGGGGGGGGGGGGGGGAGCGGTCCCATGTCTTTGATATACATGTATAGAGTCTGCTTAAACTACCGATATTGATTATCGATCACGTGACGTAGAGGAAATCGGAAGCTTGCACCCCCCCCCCCCCCCGGTCGGGCCGGTGAACCCCCCCCGAAAAAAATTTCTGGCTACGCCCCTGACGTGGTACTTAATATATCCCAAATTATATTGGTTGCTAATATATCCAAAATTATATTGGAATTATATATCCCAAATTATATTGGTTACAAATTTTGGTTGCTAATAGCAACCAAAATATCAGGCTCGTAGCAGACGCCCGCCGCCTTGGCGCGGCTTCCGCAGTGAAGAAAGCCCACGGGTCCTAAAGGCTTTAACGTGTCCGGTACAGCAGCGCCGCGGCGCGGGAGTTCACAAGAAAATGTCTTCGCTCCTCCCGTGCATTCGCGCGGCGCTTTGGACACTCTCCAATATTCTAGGTCACTCTAGCGTTGCGCGCGACTGGAAGCCTGGGCGCTTCCTTCCCACTTCCCGCCCTTTTGTGCGCGAACCACGGTTGACGGCTCCCTGTCGCACGCTTTCACTCGCACATACAATGTACGGCGCGCGGCGACTATTTTATCGCCCATGGACTTTATACGGAACCTCACGGCGACGACGACGACGACGGCAGAAATTCGACTAGAGTGTTCATATAATTGCCACCACAATAAATGTTTTTTTTTTCGAGCGTGAAAGAAGCCCGCGAATACACGCAATATTACCGCGCGACTGGCCGTCCGAGGCACTTTTATATGTTTTAATATAATTATATGCTCCACTGAGCCGTTGGAGTTATCACAGTAACTACAATGTGGGGAAGTTCGTCATTTGATGAGACACAAGAAGTGAGACGCGTAGGTTTGCACGCGTTTTAAGACGAACAAAAACCAAGGCGGCCATTTTCAAAACCTAGCTAAATAGTTAACCCCGATATCGTTGCTTCTCACACTGTACAACTACGTATTAACTATCATAACACGCAAACAAGTTGAATTCGAAATTGAGTTCGCTCCCCTCAATAACCTTGCTGTCTCTAAACATTTAAAATCATCAGCGTGGGCACGTGCTTTGCAAGCTTTGCAGACCAAAGACGAGGAGGAGGAAGAAGGGGCGAAGTGCTCAGTCGTCACTTATTTTTGACCCGACCGGACCACGTTTGAAGCCTCCAATCCTGTGCACGTGTTGAATCTGTCACAAAATCAAGTGAGTATTTCCTTCTGTCTTATCTTTGCTTTCTTTCATGCGTAGTCAGTAACCGAGAATGTACTTTGGTTCATTAGGCGGTGACTCAATCGGCTTAGCTTACCGACCATACCGACAACCTCAATCTACCTCTGGGCGTTATCAACAGAATAGGGAGCGAGCACATTGAGCTTCCAGATTGGGTCTTGTGGTTTCTCGAGCTTCGTTGATTTATGACATCTTCGGGTGGTCGTTTCAGAGCGTTCCAGAGGTATGGTCATCTTGTTCGGGTGGTTGAAAAAGTACGCTCCGACTACGTTCGGTGGGTTCTTTCAGATCGCTGAAATCCGACTTGCAGCGCCCAGAAACGCTTCCACCGACGAAGTCGGATCAATTAATTGCTATATCCGGCCAGTTTCCGGTCGCGCAAGCGATATGCAGCTCTGCCAGAGCGCTGTTGTCGGTGTCGGCTCGGCTGCTTGGGCGGTTTCGGAATTGTGCTGCCAGGCTTTGTTTGCCTCACGTCGACGGTGTATTTGTTACCAGCACCTTGAGTTCTTTTTTTGAGTCGAGAGGCAAGCAGTGACATCTTGCCATAGTGCTGAAAACATTCTCTGCTGGTGTTTTGAAAGTGACGGCCACTGTGGCGGTCGCTTTAGTAGCTCACAATTTTACTGCGACAGCAATTATATGGACACTCCAAGCGCATTTCTGCCGCTGACGTGGATCGTCGCTGTGAGGTTCCGTATAAAGTACAAACACGGTAACATCGGCGCCGCGCGCCGTACACTGTATGTGCGAGTGAAAGCTTGCGAGGGAGAAAGGCGGGGCGGAAGGGCGCTTCTGTCGCGCGCGAGGTACGGGGGTGAAGTTTACTCCGGCGGCGGCCGCGCGGGCACCGTATCTTGAAAGCGATCTGCGATGCGGACAAAGTGCAACTTGTATGCGCTGTGCTTTCGATGTTTAGTTCGCGTTGAAGCGAGAGACGGCACGTAGGCCAATTCGCTCGCTGCTGCCGCGCCTCCTCACTCCAGCGTTTTGACAGCGAGTTTCCGGGGTCATCGAGCGAGTTGTGTTCATGTTTACCTGTGCACGCGTTGCACCGTGCTTGTTAATTTAGTTAGTAAGCGAATGTTTACAAGTTTATATGGATGATAAAACTACTGTTCTCAGTTCGTATCATCATCATCAGCCTATATTTATGCACTGCAGGACATGTGATCTCCAATTGCCCCTGTCTTGCGCTAGCTGATTCCAACTTGCACCTGAAAATTTCCTAACTTCATCACCCCACCTAGTTTTCTGCCGTCCTCGACTGCGCTTCCGTTCTCTTGGTACCCATAACTCTAATGGTCCAAAGGTTATCCACCCTACGCATTACATGGCCTGCTCAGCTCCATTTATTTCACTTAATGTCAGCTGGAATATCGGCTCTCCCTGTTTGCTCTCTGATCCACACAGCTATCTTCCTGTCTCTTAACGTAAGGTTGATGATTAATATTCAGAAGGCAAAGATAATGTTCAATAGCCTGGCAAGGGAACACTAATTCAGGATCGCCAGTCAGCCTCTAGATTCTCTAAAGGAATACGTTTATCTAGGTCAATTACTCACAGGGGACCCTGATCATGAGAAGGGAATTTACAGAAGAATAAAATTGGGTTGGAGTGAATACGCCAGGTATTGCCAAATACCCACTGGGCGCTTACCACTGTCGTTGTAAAGATAAGTGCACAATCATTGCATTCTACCGGTGCTAACATATGAGGCAGAAACTTGGAGGTTAACAAAGTAGCTCTATAACAAGTTAAGGACCGCACAAAGAGCGATGGAACGAAAAATTTTAGGCTTTAGTTCATATAGCTGTCTACTAATTTGCTATCGTAATCGATGTCTCGCCTTTCGGAGTGAAACTGCGACTTTTTTTGTATGGTAGCGCTCTTGATTCGCCATGACGCTCACATCATCTATGCTACAATGCTGTGTGATGGGACATGTCGTTCATCCGGGCATCACCGAAAGTTCACCTCGGCCTTTGCTTCCATATTCTCTCTCACTGCTCCGAAAAGTGATCCGCCGTTCGTGTGGCACGTGCTTTCTTTGACTCGGATCGAAAGCGTCTTGCAATCCGACTCTGAAGACCGGATTAACGCCCGAATTTACCATTAAAATAACACTAAAGATAAACATTATGTTAATCTAAATTTATAGATTAGACATCCGGAAGTGCGAGAAGCTCAAAGCCAAGCTCTGAGTGTGTTAGCCAGCGCCACTCACAGCGAAAATTTTTTCAAATAGCTGGCTCGCTTTGGAACGAGGTAAGCGTGTGAGCGATTGCTTTTTTTTTCTTTATATCTAAAGAAAGAAAATGCGATCGTGGCGTAGTGGTTACAGCAGTGGTTTGATTTCTTCATCGGTCACATATCTCTTTTCTTGAAACGAGGCGAGACAGGAACCTACTTACCTACCTACCACAAAGTGCCAAGAATGAGGCAAAGAATGCTTCGCATTAAAACAAGACGTTTTCTTCGAGTAACGTAAGTGTTCTTTAAAAAAAAAATCTTGGTGCATGATTGTGGGGACACCCTGTATATATCGTGCCTATGAAATATGGTTTGCTTACTTGCTTACATTCATTGTACATTAGTTTGATATGCATCAAATCATTTTGTAGAGTAGCAGGGACGCTGTGAAGCTGGCCTTAGAAAAACATTGAGTTTCTGCTATTTCCCCTTCTTTTCTGACTGCGCGAGAAATGCAAAGTTACTTTAAACTGTTGCCTGTCAGCTAAGTTACATTGATGTAACGTTAAAGAAGAATACTTAGGCTACACTTACGCGACGATAAACTGGCCAAGCCTACCGTGAGCAGAGCTTTCCTATAAGCCAGAAAGGATGCCGGAACGACATATGTACGGCGCTCCCATTTTGGAGTTGGCGATATCAAACATGTTGAGAACGTCTGCCCGGAGATAGTTAATCGTTTGCCATTAAAGCGCCATGACACTGCACAACAAAGAACACAAATGAGTGAACTCGGCAATAGCTTTGGGTGAACTTTCTGCACAAGGACGGCCAAGAAACACGGTAATACAGTGAAATTTGTGTCGTCCCACAAACGTGATCAGCGCCGTGGTTTGGTCACAATGTAAAAAAAAAACATCTCCACAAAAATGATTTTGTGCGAAAGAAATGTAGATAGAGTTTACACATATTGCTCTACGAGTCTCAACTTATTCAGTGTCCATTTAAGTTAGCGAACAATGACTATATGAAGAAACATTATCACGCCTAGCAACAATACAGTCGATTCCCGTTAATTCGATCTCAGTTAATTTGATTTTTTAATATTCGAAGGCACTGGGGAAAGTTCTGGCGAGTAATCGTGCATTGCCATGGAAGAAAAACTCGTTTAGTTCGAACAACAAAGCATGGCCGCTATCGTTAAATTAACCCGCACTTGCGCCCCTCCGTGCGCGCAGCGGTTACTGAAAACTTGAAAACACGAGAAACTCAGCAGACGGCGCTACTGCTTCCCTAGGCGTAAGGTCCCTGTAGATAAAACAAGTTTTATCTAGGGTCCTTACCTAGGCGACGACGGTGTCGGCAGAAACCTGTCCCGCAGTGACCTCGACGACAGACTGTATAAAAATTTACTTTTTCTGCTGTTTGTTAAATTCGTTCTTTTGGATAATTCGACCAAATTTTGCGGTCCGGCAAGCGTCGAATTAACGGGAGCCGACTGTATATGGGCAGTTTTCTTGGGCTGTACGAGCAGATTTTTTGGCATACGGCTACCACCTCTATACGCTCATGCACACATACACTACTCCGAAAATTGTCTACCCTCTCCGCAGCTTTCCTGGACAGATCAGTGCGCATAGAAACCACCACAAATGCCTATCGCATTCGTATGCTGAACACGAGATCAGGCATTTGATTTCAGGCTGTGACGGGCGCGTTCCGATAGGGGCGGAACGCTATAGAACGCCTGTGCTTAGCCTTGGGTGTAAACGAGGTGCTCAAACTTACTCCGAAGCCCACCACTAGGGCGCCTCTACTAGCCCCAGTGCTGCTTCTGGGCGTTAAACCCAATCAATCAATCAATCAATCAATCAATCAATCAATCAATCAGCGCCAACGCGAGTGTGTGAACTTTTCTCGAAAAACTGCATTTCCCACTTACACAGGCAATATTCAAGGTGGCGTGCTGTCGGGTACGACTCGATCGCTAGCTGACATCAACGAAGTGCGACTCGAGCAAAGCGGCTGCCTGTCATGGGGCGAAAGAAGAAGCGTTCCAGGCGCCGGGACAAGTCCAGTTCTCACCGCACGAGACGCTCGATGCCTTCCTCGAAGCCGTTGCTGGAGCAGTCGGCCCCAGATACGCAGGCTCTATCGTACTTGAACCAGACGCACGCGCCAACGTCGCCGGGCCACTTAGAGGAGCCGTCCGCCGCGGACGAAATGCAGGTGAAGTGGGCGCCTGAACCGGCGCAAGTGCGGTCGTCCTCGGACCAGATGCAAGCCCAGTCATCCGAGGAGCAGCCGAGGAAAGAAAGGAAGTCTTCCAAAGCTTCCAAGTCATCGAGGGCCTCGCATGGCGTGTCCTGGGGCGAAGTGTGCGAAACCAACGTGCAGACGGAAGGCGCAGACGCCTCGCAGGATCACGCGTCGCCGACGTCGGCGGCTGCACGCGAACACATCGATTCGGAGCCTCCCGCCAAGGAGATCGTACGTAATCGCATGCACGCACGCCCGCACAGATATTGCGACGGGATTGTGTGACGTGTTTCATCGCCGCTGAATTCGCAGAAGTAACTTCAAAAAACGACGCAGAACCCAAGCACTATCACGTTGCAGTCTAGCTATGACTGCGCAGTGAGACTGCATGGTCCGTTACTCATTTTTATTGGGCCGCATTGTTGACAACTTGCAAATACAGTTTGTTTTTTTAAACAGCGAAGCTGTTCTTCGTCGACCCTTCGCAGTCTGTCCAGCGTCACGCAGGTCACGTGACCAGGAGAGGACGAGAGCCGTGCTCGAGTGTACTAGATTGGAAGAGTGGGTCCAACGAGGGCTCTGCGCTCAGGCATTTTTTATTGAAAATCCAGGTGGCGCCACCGTCACTTTCTTCCGAATGAGCGGCCCCGCTCGCCGGCCGGACGCTTGTCGCGTCGGAGACCCTACCGCAGCTGCATGGAGCTTTGACAGGCGGATACTTGATATTGGATTTGGTGGCGGTAACACTGATATTATTCCCCACCGATCTATTGTGAATAAAATGGAAAAAGAGCGGCGGAAAGAACGCAAACGACGCAACAACGATGGTGCGTCCAGCAGACGACAGCTACTCAGCCCGCGAGCTCGCCTCAGCCAATGAGCGCTGTCGAAACAGCCGGAGCCAACGTTTATTGGCCGGAGATTCAGAATAAGGCGATGGCAGCGCCGCCACATTTTCCGCGTTTCTTGCTTCACCCTCGGCGCTTGCTAAGGCGTCCGCTGGACCCACTCCCCCATACTAGTACACTCTAGCTTTCCGGGGGAAGGCAGGTCACGTGATCAGCAAAGGAGGAGAGGCGTGCTTTGGAGGAGGCGACCAATTAGAGAACGCACGCTGGGGGAGGAGGCGACCAATGAGAGGCCGCGCTGGGCGCGAGGAGGAGAGGCGATAAGAGAAGGTGTCTCTGACCGGCGCGCCCTTTCGGATAACTCACAACGCGTAGAGCTGCTGCCGATGCTATCTCCGTTTCCATGCTTTCGCGCCGAACGCGCGCGGTGTCCGTGACTGCAGCCGATGCCTGAGGCGGCGGCTCGGCAGGTTTCGACCAGAGAACTGGACACTCGTCGAGTAGCGTCGGAAGTCGCTGACTCTTCTCGCCTCGCAACGTTTCAATATAACTTCCTGTTGTAGATCTGTGTTTACATGTGTTTACGCAATTGCATCACGTTCAACACATGCACATGTAACATTCATAATACTCGGTGTAACTAACACAGCTTCGCTGTTCAACCATCTTCACGGAGTGGAAGGGGCGGTCTTTTTTTTATAGCATACAATTTTTTTATATAAAAGGCTATGAGCGTAGCGAACATGGCGTTTTTACAGATAAGTTCTTCGGCAAGGCGGACATACTTTAACAACGTGAGTATAAAAGACTAATTAACAAATAAATTGGTAATGACCTATTTTATTAGAGCCTTGGAGGCAGTTGCTAATATGGCAAATCTGGAGGCATTCCCACTTTAATGGAGCCATATTGTTAAAAATACTTAATGTTGAAACTGAGCAATTCTCAATGCTCAATTTGTTTGCTCAATCCAAGCAATATCAATCCAATCCGGAAGGTTGCGTCACCACCTTCAATTTGCCACACCAGCTTCCCCTGGCGTCATAGATTTCGACAGTATCTTCTCGTGTCTGGTTAGGCACAATTACCAGAAAAGAATGGTTGCATTGCATCAGAAAGCAAGCAAGAACTGCTGAGCTTTGCAAAGGCTAGCAAATTTTCTTTCACGATATAAAGCAACCAGAACGTACGCAAGTATTCTGAAAATCCGGAACATCACAATGACGTCAATAGTTCCACGACTTGTGCGAAATATTGAAGAAAAAAATTACACCATCTTCCCGAGGGGAACCATGGGCTGATGCGGAGCATCGTGGTCGTTATAACGGCGTTAATTACGTTGTTATTACGGTGTTATTAACGTTGTTAACTTGGTGTTCTTACGTTTTTATTACGTGTTAACTTGCGTTGGTCACCATCACATCGCGTGAACGCCGTTATAACGACTGCGATGCTCCGCATCAGCCCATGGTTCCCCTCGGGAAGATGATGTAATTTTATTTGAAGAAGAGTAATGAAATTGCGTAGACGAAGGTGAAACGGTTAACGAATGTCTTTATTGAGCAGCGTATATTTGAGGTGTGCACTTGCTTTGAGTATGATGGCTTTGTGGTCGGTGAAATGAACTGTGAGTGGATCTCGTAGCAGTGGTTGTAGCTTGAAATTGCTGAAGACGTGATCGATACATGTTCCGTGAATGGTAGTTGGCTGTTGTTTGCGGTCGTCGTGTGATGCGTGTTGTAGCGAGTGGTGTGATGGCATGTACTCAACCATCCAATCGTTCTTCATGATGTCGACATTAAAGCCGCCAATGAGCATGAAAGGTTGTGTGTCTGCATATTGTTGCTTTGGGTATTCTCCCATGGCCTCGTCGATGTACTTCTCCACGGCTGTGCGTGAGAGGTTCGGTGCGAGGTACATTGTCATGATGTTAACGCCGTAGACGCTAGCGGCACAATGCTCGCCGTTGCTACGTTGGTCAGCAGTGGGGCGCAGTTCTAGGTCCAGCGCGTTGACGGAACGTTTGTCGGAACGCTTGACGTAGATTTCCACACCGCGCGCAGCGTGACTAAACCGAAGCAGCAACTGAGGCAGCGGCGCATGCACCGGGTTTATATAGAAGAGGAGGAGGAGAGAGAGAGAGGCGCGCATGCGCGCGCTATCGCACAGGTGGCGGATGAAGACACGGAGGGAGAAGCGCGTTATCGAACAGATGGCGTGGAAAGGGGGAGATGAGGAGAGAGGCGTTATCGCACAGCTGACGTGGAGAGAATGAGGAGAGGTGCGGACGGACGCCGACGCCAACGACGCCGCGGGACAGGCCGCCGCTATAAGATGATCCGCATCTAAAAAAGACGTAACCATCATTGTTTACGCCAGTGAAGCTGTTCCCGCCAACGAAACTCATATATAGTGCTCCGAAAGAACTGATTTGTTGTTTCACGTTAAAAGGGGGGCGAGCACAGTGAAAACAACGACTAAGTCAGTTTATACAGATAAAGCGTACTTCCAAAAACTATATTCCTTTGTTAATCTCGAGGTATAATGTTAATTATTAGAAGGGTAAATGAAGACCAAAGTTCAAGTTCCCGTGTTTGACACCGAAGTCTCAGTGCTGGTACGTCATTATGACGTCACGGATTTCAGAGGACCTCTTCGTACTTGTTCCACTGCCCCGGCTCAGTATAAAGTATAAATTATTTAAAACTTGCCGAGTTCAGTTTTTAATTTAATTAGAGTACAATGTGGTCAACCTTTACCGATAACAAGTTAACTAGGTCCGAAAAGAGGCCGTCAAAATCTATGACATCAAGGTGATCTGGTGCAGGAACTTCCAGGTGGCGTACCAACCCATGTTTAATGTTTTTGCGAGTTAACTGGCCTTATACCAAACCTTTTCTCGTGGTAAGAGTAACCTTATTGGTGTTTTAGATGAGTAATTTACTAAAACAGCTAGAATAATTTCAATTGGCTTACAATTATTTGAAGTGGCCTACAGACAAGCTTGACCACGTGAATTCGACATGGGAGCGCACCGACTCGAGCGACGAGCGTTGAAAGCAGGTAAAATTGTCCTCCTTTGGCCGTGACCAGTAAACTGAAAACGCGAAGGAAAGCCCACGCTATAAATGCTGTCCAATGCACTCGCAGCGAATTATCGTGGTAATAATTGCCACCGCAGCCACATGAGGAACTTCGGCCGTCAGCGGCTCTATACATGACCCTTATAGGGCGTATCCTATTCGCCGTTAACATGGGTAGAGCTTGATATCGATGGTAGTATATTGGACTCCGATATATAGGAACAATTCGATGAGAACAAATGAAAACGAAATAGCCAGTTAAAAAAAGAAGGATTTAGGTGCACGTTAAAGTTCCCCAGGTTGTTAAAATTACTCTGGAACCGTCTGCTACCAACTGTGCAGCTCAGCAACGTGAAGCCTCGCAATAAAAAAAGTCGCAGTTTCACCCGAAACGAGAAGCATCAATTGCGATAGCAAATTAGTAGAGAGCTATACGGAATAAGGATAGTAGTTGTATCGGCTGCATAAACTTACACACACATTCACTTAGCTAACTGAATTAACAAGCATGGTGCCAGTCAGTATGCACAAACAAACTTGAATGGATCACACTCGACGACCGCTGACAACCGCTCTAAAAACGCTGGCGTCAGCAAGCGCGGCTACCGCAGCGAGCGAAGGTTCGTGCGGTCTATCGCTTCAACAGAAACTGAGTGGCGAAAACATACAAAAGTCAGAGCCGTGTGGAGATCACTTTCAAGATACGGTGCGCGCGACCGCCCTCAGCCGTGCAAAGTACAAGTACGCAGTTGCTGGCAGAGTAGAAGCCGCACCCCCTCCCTCCCGCGCTGCCTTCCCGCTTTCCTCCTTTCGCTTGCGAGATTGAGTCGCCAGTTCCCCTTACGCCCGGTCGCAAGGTACGCAGTTGGTGCCGCAGCACTACGTCGCCCCCCCTCCCCCCCCCCCCCCCCACTGCCTTTCGCGTGACGTAGGACGTCACGTTTGCTCTCCGTCGTGCGTTCGTTCTCCGTGAAAGCACGCGTCCCTCGCGCCCTTTCGCTCGCACATACAGCATACGTTCCAGGCATCGCTCGAAACAAGTTCATGACGCCTGTCTATGTACTTCGACAAGTCTACTTCGCTTAGTTAGTGTATTATAGTAAATTGGGTAGCAGCGGCACGGGATGAAATCCCGGCTGATCTAAGGTTGCGAGCACTCCGAAAGCCCAGCATCTCGAAGATGTTGCACGTTCTTTTGGCAGTCGAATGCCATCTTTTTTTGTTTTTTCGGCTTACCTTTTCTCACCTTCCGAATTTCGAGAGTGGGCCTAGATTCGAGGCTACCCGAGATTTGAATAAATGCTGTAAGCTTTAACAAACGTGCTAAACCGTGCTACTGTGACAGTGTAGTTCACAAAATATATTGCACTAATGAGAATCTAAAACCACCATTGATAAGGGCTGCGAACTACGTGTCGCCGCGCATTGATCACAGAAACAAAGTTGGTATCTCATTATCAAGAAGTAACTTGCATTCTGAATCGTTTATTCAGTACTACCTAGGACTGTAATCACCTTCCCGACTCCGTCGTCTACAACCAACATGCCACAGTGTGCAATTTGTCATCACCTGTACGTAACAACTTGCTGTTACTTTTTTTCTCGCCACGTGTTTATTTTTTAGTTGTTATCCACGCCTTCCTGTAACGCCGGAACGACCTTGAAAGTGAAGAAATTAGAAACTGGAAAGTGATTTGCTGTTTCCGTCCGCCCGTCGTGTCGTCGCAATTGCCAAGTCGCCGACGTTATTACTTCGTCATCGCCATGTCACTTCCTCTCAGCTTCGTACTCGCGATAGGGACATAAGAAACGAAACTTTGCTTAAAACCACCCCTAATACTCGAATGTATGTAATGGCTTTGCATAACAGTTCGCGATATACTATGTGCGAGAAGTGACACGGGGGGTGTTCTTCTGTCACCGCAGGACAAAGACGTGGAGCGTCGACTCGTGGCGATGTTCAAGCGGCAGCTCAAGACGTTCCTGTTTCCACCGAGGAAGCGACAGGGCTTCGTGTTTCCTTTAGATTACGAGGACAGAAGCATTCTTGACGGTCGGTCCATTCGAGAGGAGCGCCACTTCCCGTGGATGATACACCCCAAGACCACCTTCAGGTTCGCACGCCGTTGCGTTTTAATTCTGTACGCACCGCGATATCTTACGCTTACAGGGCGTGACGTTTGTTTGGTCGGGCGCTTGATTAACGTCAAACGAATCTCGTAAAGCTACGTGTCATAAATTCTCATTTCTGATCAAATAGCGCCACAGAAAATAGAGGAGGACTTGAAATGTAGACACAGTGGACGCAATCACTGACTCTCAGCTCAAGCTTTAATCAAATCATAGTGACAGGAAGTGATATCATGATGTAAGTGATGAAGTTAGTCGGCGATAATTATGTCCCCGGTGTCTACTTTTTCCTTCGGTTGCTTTCTGTTGCCCCATTGCACCAGAAATGAGCCCATACCAACTACTCCAACTTTCAGTGCACCTGAACGAATCCTGATGTTCAGTGTTACCAATTCATAATAAGGTGAATGAAGCCTGTGACGCGTCGTTACACACTCGCTATACAGGGAATAGTTCCCCCGCGCAAATGTTTGGGTTCACGATAATGTTAGACCCGATGAACGGGGAATTTGAGGCTTTCACAAAGTTCTGAATTCCTCTGAATGAGGTACGTACCTCTCTCCCTACTGATATAGTGCGGGCGATATTAGGTTACAAATCAAATTGTGGAGTTTATCGACCTAAAGCAACGCGCGGGCAACGCCCTAGTGGAGGGCTGCGGATTAATTTCCACTACCCGCACTTTCTTTAAAGTGCCCCTATATCCAAGTACAGGAGCGTTTTGCATCTTCCCGGTTGAAGCCGAGAATCGAACCGATGTCCCCAAGCTCGGCAGCAAAAGGTCATAACCACTGAGCCAATGCGGCGGGTTGCCGCGTAATAAAGGATGCGCCCGTTGACTGTGACTTCAGTATTCGAAGATACTGTGCTGTCATGAAAACAGCGCAAAACATCGCAGATCGGGTTTGCACTATATGAGAGTGGCCGCGTTTGAAGGCATGTGGTATTGTCGCCCTTAAAAAAATAATAGCTGCTAATTTAATGAAGACCTGATCGCTTACGTCGTTTTGGTTATCCTTCGACGCATCGTGTTTTATATCATGAGAGTTACCTGCGGCTTTAGGAGAGGTTTGTGAAGCATTCATTTGTAACAGAATCGATGCAAGATCTTTATTATTGCACGCGGCAGAGTCAATTTCTTCCCCACGGCGTTCACCGCGCTAGTATACATCACTTGTGCGCTTCTGTATACGTGTGAAAATTGCACATCCGAAGCGCATGGCTGCACTTGAGGGTGGTTCTACCGTTTACGCCTGTCAGACATCTGAACGAATCAGATATATTGGTTCTTCACACGAATGGCTGCTTCTTGGACAATCCTACGTAGAATGTGGCCGCATAAGAAAACCGTCCTAATGTTGTTCTTTCTTTTAATGACGAGAGCCATTATGCTGGTCAGTAACGCGTTTCGCGTAACGTATGTTCCTTCGGTCGGTCAATCACCGCAATGTCGCTGAGTTGCAGTGCTGCAGTGCCAGTCTTCTGCATATCTTCACTTTATGTGATGCAATGAGCCTGCAAGCTCTGAGCTATATATGGCGTGTGCCTGAAGCTATATAGACCATGTACTATGCAATAACCTACGATGATGTGCAAGACTGACAGATGTTGGCTGTTGCTCTTGCACATCCTAACAGTCAAGCATTGTCGAAGCACGACACATTGGCCATGCAGCCATGCAGCCCTTACTAGATGTTTAAACGGTGCGATTTTAAATTCTGTACGTTCTGTGCCAACCTGCCCGTTACGTGCTTCACACCTTCCTTCTGTCATAATCATCATCGTCATCGTAACCCATTTTGTCACTCTTTCTTTCCATTTTCCCTTGGCACAGCTGGCTAAAGGAATGTACCGCAGGTCAACTCTTCCCTTCCTGATATTAAACTCCATTTCACTTTCTCTCGCGCGTCTCTATGTCATGACCTTCTGTCGTGAATCACTGCACTACGGCAGTTACATTGAAGCGACAGAAGAGAAGAAGCACGTTATGCCGCTCGGTGCATGTGAGCCAAGTAGGCAGACGCATCACTTTGTGCGTACTTCGCGAAGCGCTAGAGCATTGACGTTGCAAACACTGAAACTGTGGGCGTGACAGTTCAAAAAGCAGATTTATTTGTGTATGCAACATTCATGTGATGAACAATAAGCCTGAAACACTTGTCAAAGGGTATGTCAGCGAATGAGCAGTCTCTACAGAAGTCATTTTGGTGCAAACAAATTGCAAATAGCACAAGAACGTTGTGAAATGTATAGGCAACAAGATTCCTCGTGTGATGAACTATAAGGCCTGAAACACTTGTCCGACAGTATGTCAGTGAATGAGCAGTCTCTACACGAGTCAATTTGGTGTCAACACATTGCCAATAGCTCAAAAGCATTGTAAAATATGTGTATGCAACAAGATTACTCATGTGATTAACAATAAGCCTGAAACACTTGTCAGAGAGTATGTCAGTGAATGAGAAGTCTCTACACAAGTCAATTTGGTGTCAACAAATTGAAAATAGCTCAAGAGCGTTGTGAAATGTCTATGCAACAAATTCCTCGTGTGATGAACAATAAGACTGAAACACTTGCCAGAGAGTACGCCAGTGAATGAGCAGTCTCTACACTATTCAGTTTTGTGTCAACACATTGTAAATAGCACAGGAGCGTTGCGAAATGCTCGTATATACGCATTTATCAAAATTTAAAAAAGTGCGTTCCCATTGGTTATCGCCATTACACCGCGTTCTTTGTTAAAATCGGAAGCTATAGTAATGTTTCTTGAGGCGTTCTACTTCAATTCTGCTGCCGCAACGAGATTCGTTCTTGCAGCATTCGTTAAATACAGCATTCGCTTGTGCTCAAGTCCTGCGGCTCAAGCGCATGGACGGACGTCCATTGTGCGCAGGAACGCGTGGGACCTGTGCATGTTGGTGATGAGCTTCGCCAGCGTTATCCTCGTGCCTCTCAACATGGCTTACTTTGAGAGCGTACAGGAGGAGCGACTCGAATGGCGCCTCTTCAACATCGCCTCCGACCTGCTCTTCTTCGCTGACGTTATCTTCAACTTCAGAACAGGTAACGCAGATGGCAAATGCAGCCCGATCGCTTACGCGTGCCGTGACTTTCACAAGAATCCACTCGTGCGCTTGCCATTAAGGCGTTCTCTGCCGAAAGGCACAGAGCAATTTTTATATGCAGGAACACCATCAGCAAAATACTTCAACTGGAGATCATTGCGGGCCTTGGCTTTAGCCCCAAGTTGATGCTGTTCTTCGCCGAATATCCCCTGCTAAGCATTTGCACACTATCAGTTAAAAATTTCAACCGGAGATCATTGCGGGCCTTGGATTTGCTGCAAGCTGACGCTGTTCTTCGCCTACTAAGTATTTGCATAAATCTGCTAACGACGGATGTTTACGGCGACAGCAGCTAAGTGACAGCTAGACACTGGGTTTGCTGTGCCCGTCCACCGTTCCTTCGCATTCACTGTCGTCGTGAGGCCACGTGCCCATCATTTCCCTATAACTGGGGATCCAACTCATGAACCCTACGGTAAAGTGCAGTTGGAAGTCAGACGCGGTAACTACGAGCTATCACGCTTCGTTGGCGCTCGACAATATATGGAGGGATTTCTGCAAAACGCGCACTGTGAAAGCAGCGTGTGTTTTTATTTAAGAGGTCACTGCAAACAAGTGTAGGCCCTCTTGACTCGCCTGCACTTTCTGAACTACAAGTGCAGGAAGTGCTGCACTTCGCTATTCATTTCACCAGTTCAACATGTCGGCATATGTTCGTCGACATTCGTTTCACACAGTGCAGGCTTCGTGCAGAACGAGTTCACAGCATTCCCTGCACTCATCGGAGAGCTATAGAGCAGGGCTTGTGCAGGTTGTGCCACGCCCGTTCTACACAAACAAGAATGGCACTACAGCTGGCAGGAACTAAGTTCCCGACCCGAAGTACATGGCGAATTGAATAAGCCTATATAGTAGCGGACAAAAATGACGTATTGCGCATCGAAAAAAATAATGCTTTTGAGAAGGTGACGGTGTACGATATGAAAACCTTTTGCTGAAGCATTAAATGAGTTTACAGCTTGAGGAATTGCTGAAGTTTGCAGATGCGCGACTTCCTGAGCGAGGACAAAACCGAAGAATAGAGAAAGGCAATTTTTTTTATATTCTCTCGTATTTATTTTGAATTTCATCCCCGGTCGTCTCAGGCGGTGAAGCGGAAGTGCTGCGCAAGCAACAAGAGTATCACTCGATGCTCGTGCTACGAATAAAGATTTCTAGTTGAAAGTCAGCGCTTGTCTTTTTCTGTTCTACGGTTCTGTCCTCGCTGAAGAAGTCGCGATGTTACACTTTGAATCATGCCGAACCAACTAGCCCAATGTTGACTTTAATGCGATAACTATTTCTTGCGGAACTTTCCCCGGCTTTCTTGGGTAGGCGATCTTTCCTGGGAGAGCCGCGCTGAAGGCGTAGATGACATGAACCATGACGCCGCCAAAACCTAAGCAGCACAGGAAATGAGGCGTGAAGGAATGAGTGAATTATGTAAAAAAAAAAAAAAACTAAATCACGGCGCCTTCATCACATCGCCGTCATGCCATTGCCCCCGCCGTCTACAGTCGTTGACGTCACTCACACTCACATTACAGGAGGCGTCATATCGTTACTGTCACACACTTTCATCGATAATTGTGCCTGTGATTTTGTTAACATCTCGCCACGTCGTTTCGTCAAGCATTTCTTTAATCTTTCTTTCGTATTTCGACCGTGTTTCATGGTGGTTTGTTTGTTTTTCGGGAAATGGGGCACGCCCTGGATCACGTTGACCCGCATTCTCATCACTTAGCCAGGCCGGACACTCCTCCCGAGGTCGCTAAAATTCTAAAAAAGTCAGTGTTAGATTATCCACCGGGCTCTCAAACGTGGCACAACTTAGCCCGTAAGCCGCAGTGGTCGTCCTGTCTCTGTGGCCACTTCTCACCCTAATAAATTTGTGAGGAAGAGAATCCCATGCCAGTCACGGAGAAGTATCAGAAAGGTGACCTCGGAGCTGAATGTGTTGGCGACAACAACGAGAAGAGCCGTTCGAAGGTACCTCAAGGTACCTCAAGGTGCTCCCTTACAAAAAAAGTCGCGGTTTCGCCCGAAAGGCGAAGCATCAATTGCGATAGCAAATTGGTAGACAGCTATACGAAGTAAGGATAGTAGTTTTATCGGCCGTATAAAGTTGTATATATTCGCTTACCAACTAAATAAACAAGCACGGTGTCACGCACGCACAGGTAAACGTGGACAAATCTCGCCCGATGACCGCGGAAACTCGTCAAAACGCTGGAGTTTGACCTTCGCGCTGTCATTCGTCTCGCTTCAACACGAGCGTCGAAAGCACAGCGCATACGAAGCTACCGGCACTCGGCGCGGGCACTTTGTACCCATCGCAGATCGTTTTGAAGATGAGGCCCCGAGGGCGTACACTTCGGCCACATCGCAGATTTCTTTCAAGATACGGTGCCCGCGTGGCAGCTCCGAGCAGCAGCCGCAAGAGCAAAACGCCCCCCCCCCCCCCCCCCCCCCCCCACTGCCACCGTCTCCGTCGCCTCCTCCCCGTGCCCCGCGAGCGAACGAAGACTGGGCGCTTCCGGCCGTCTTCCTCTCTCGCGTGTGCGAGATTAAGCTGTGGTTGCCGGCTCACCCTCGCACGCTTCTACTCGCACACACAGCGTACGGCGCGCGGTGACGGTTTTATGGCCGTTGAATTTATACGGAACCTTACGGCGACGGCAGAAATTTGCTTGGATGTGTCCATATAATTGCTATCGCAATAAAATTCCAGCGAAAACATGGACTGTTATTTGGAGGTGCAGAGAAAAGAAAGATGGGAAAAATGACGGCTGCTGTTGGCACGGACCGCGCATGGGGAACACTTGTCAACTGTCTTCACTGATGAGAAATGTTCAGGCTATAGAGGTACGCCACAACACTCGAAACTCTCGTGTGCTTGTTCCGACGTCAGAGTTTGCTAACGCAGCCAATTGGACAGTTTTTCTAAACGCCCATACGGTGTCTATCATGGCTTGAGCCGGGGTAACCACCACTGGTCGCATTTCTCTTGTTTTTGTGACAAAAGGGGCAAAGATCGACACTCACTATATTCTAGAACTATTTCTAGAATTTCTGGAACTAATTCTAGAAATTAATTTGCTGCCCTAATCCCTGTGGCACTTCGGCGAGCAGTGTTGGACTTTACAGCAGGACAGCGCCCCAGTACAACAATCGAAGAACAAGTCAACACCAGAGCAGTGGTGTCGCGCGCTCGCACGCCCGACTTCATTCCAGCTGAAGAGTGGCCGGGAACTACCCGGAACTAAACTCAATGGACTTCTGTGTGTGGGCTATTCTTGACAAGGAGGCCCGCGCCTTTCAGCACAGCACCATGGGGGCCCGAAAGCATCGCTGGAGCGAGCATGGAGAAACATTTTCCTGGGGATACCTTGCGGGGCGCGATGGAAGCGTACCCAGAACATTCAAAGGCCGCTATCAAGCTCAAAAGCGGAGACATTGAATAAAACGTTTTCTGTAGTATTCCTAATATCTCAGGTAAATGCCCTAGAAAATATTTCCTGAGATTCCTTTATTCTCAAGCAAAATATTAGACATAAACCTTGTGACAGCACTCATGGCGCTCCTTGTAAAACGATTGAATATATCAGCAGAATTACACAACGCACGTGATCGCTCGACTTAGAAACCATTGGCCGATTATTTTTGCCAACATTTACCGCAGAGGCGGTTTATATCTAGCCCCCCCCCCCCCCTCCGCCAGCTTGCGGCATCACAATAGAATGAAAACTACGTCATGATCTAACATGGCGGCGCCCTGCCTGCCCGTTTCAGGCCAAACGGATAGCCATTGATGACCTGTTTGCCCCCTTCACGTCAAGTAAATAGTATTATTTTAGACTTTCGCTACCTTGCATCTCAACTCAGCAGCTTAGTTTGTACGCTGCCTCGGCGGTCTTCTTGGATTTTTCGACATCGAGGCAATGAGGCCTAGCCTGTAGTATAACGCACATGTTACTCGCGAAGTCACTGGCTCTGATTGCTGTAGCTTCAGACAGCACACTCCATCCAACGTTTTCCTTTACTAACGCGATAGCGTTAAGGGCCCCGTGTCGCACAAAATCCGGCGTCGGCGCCGGCATCGGCGTACACATCGGCGTCCGTGGCATCCGTGGCGAAGAAATTCAGCCCGAACCACCCCGACCACACAGGCCCTCCACATGGCGCAAGGAGTTAGTGAACAAAAATGAATATCTTAAATTAAAATCCGTCAGCAAAAATTGTAAAATACGACTTAACTACAACCTACAGACATGACAGCGTCTGATTGTAATTTGAATGTACGAGAAAACATAATTCTGTTACGAGGAAACTCAAACACAAACCCATTTCCACCATTTTTACCATAACAACAGCGGTGCGCTCGGGTAGTTTACCTGCGAAAACTCCATCCAGATGGCGCTCGCCTCCTCGGCAGCGTAAAACGGTAGCGGGGCGCAGAGGCGAAGATGGACCAAAAGAAAGCTGCAGTTACCGGGAAGCCTGACAAGCATTCAGGGATCTTTAAATGCTATCGCGTTCCACTCTTAAAGGCGAATCTTACGCGTCCTCGAAATTTTTCATGGCTGTTCGCACCTTGAAACGATTGAAATGCTGATTGACGCACGCAAAAACAAGAACGCGTCAAAATTTGAATATATGCAATGACACGAGCTAAACGGGACATAAGACACATTTCCCTCATTCTACGGACTTTCTTTGAAATTCATATACTGTACTACAAGTACCACAGGCGTGATCGCCTTGAGATGATCGAACTGTCTGAATCTTGAGATGATTGACAAACACAAATGCACGTGCACGCACGCACACACACACACCACACACGCGCAGGTTCACACACACACACACCCACAGACGCACATGCACCCGCACACACACGGCCACACGCGCTGGCAGACACGCACAAATACGCGTGCGTGCGCGCACGCACGCACGCACGTACACACACACACGCACGACACGCACGCACACACACACACACACACACACACACCACACACACACACACACACACACACACACACGCACACGCGCGCGCGCGCGCAAGCAGACATGCATCAATCGTAGAACTTTGCGGAGTCTGATGCACATCTGCTGTGTCAATGCTTTACTCCTGACTGCATTGAATGCGCAGGTATTCCCATGAAGGAAGACCACGGCCGCATCAACATGGATCCGGAATACGTCGCGGTACAGTACCGGCGGGGTTGGTTCTACGTGGACTCCTTCTGCTGCCTGCCGCTGGACTACACCGCCATGGTTGTGCTGCACACGGGCGACTCGGCCGACGACCCTTCCGCCACGTCAGCATACCCAAGCATCCTGCGAATCAACAAGCTGCTGGCACTTCCCAAGATCGGTCGGCTCACCGCCATAATCAGGAACCTAGCCGACGTTGAGGAAAACTTTGTGAGCACCGTCACTCACTCACTCACTCACTCACTCACTCACTCACTCACTCACTCACTCACTCACTCACTCACTCACTCACTCACTCACTCACTCACTCACTCACTCACTCACTCACTCACTCACTCACTCACTCACTCACTCACTCACTCACTCACTCACTCACTCACTCACTCACTCACTCACTCACTCACTCACTCACTCACTCACTCACTCACTCACTCACTCACTCACTCACTCACTCACTCACTCACTCACTCACTCACTCACTCACTCACTCAGGTGATTATGCTAAGAACAGTTAGTGAAATTTGGTTATTAGGCACCGTGCTGAAGGCACATCATCTAGAACTTAGCTTAATTTCATCTTTTTGACAGGCGTCTCTTTTTTTCTTTTGTTTATGACATCAAACTATACATCAGGGATGACTTCAGTGAAGGAGTTCGACAGGAGCCACTATAGCATCAGCGGTGCGTAATATATTTACTGTGTCATTAATTTATAGGCTGCTGCGAACACAGTGCAGGTTCAAACAGGGTGGATGCGAATTAAATTCGCACATGGATGAACAACAAGGAGAGTCACTGAGGCAATCAAACGAATGCGGCATGCAATTCGTCATTACTGGCACGAGAAAAAAAAAACACGTACATCTAACTCTGGTGCCAGATATGGTGTTTTTGCGTGTGGCTGCTGAGTGCTTTCTCCTGCGCCTTGGTGCGGTACTCTCGAACTTCTTGAATTGTTGGCGCAGTTCGTGTACTCCAAGGGAGTGTACGTGCGCCTGCTGTTCCACTTGGGCCTGCTCTTCCTGCTCATCCACTGGCACGGTTGCCTGCAGTACTACGTGGACCGTCTGGAGGGGTTCCCCAGCAACTCCTGGGTTGCGCGACTTGATCTCGTGGTGAGTGTGCCTCGCGAAGCAGGCTTAAAAGAGCCCTGCGACACTTTTGTAGTGTAGCATTCCTAACAAGAACTGCTACGGAAAATACGTAATCTTAGTAAGAGGTGATAGTCGTCATAATATTCTTAATAAGAGTTGCGCAAGTCAGACAGCGTGAAGAACGTTCGAAAGGTGGCTGCGGAGCTCCTTCTTTGTCTTTGAATAGCCGATGATGTCTATTTATAGGTTGCGAAATATGCCCAAGTGTGTTCTCAAAATGTCAGGCATAATCTTCTAAAACCGCACAGAGGAGTTTTTTTTTTTAACTGAATGATAGGCGGTTATATTCAACCAAGTCAAAAGAAGTATATTTTTTCGTTTCTTCACTTAAGGCATGGCCCAAAAAGCCCTACAGGGGTCTAGTCGTGAAAAATAATGGCCGCCAACAGTTTCGTCAATGATACTCACTATGACAATTGAGAGCCATTGTTCCCAGGGCACTCCTCTTGATCCGCCAGAGCTCCAGATTGATCTCGATGAGATGTTTAACTGGTATCGGACATGGTAAATGGGACTAAATACGCTCAAGCGTAAATCGATGTGGGTCTCCCGTCACACACCTACAAGTGGACACTACTTAATTGGTAACACGGTTCTTGACGCGACCATCATATAAACATGTACGTGTACACACTACCTCTGATTTAACAAGTAAATTACATGTTCATTCAGTCATTGCAAGAGGTAATAGTCGTTTTGGCTACGTACATAGAATTTTTTAACACGAAAGTGTTTTATTCCGGGGTCCACCAAGACTTCACTGACGTATTTCCGTCACGGAAATACGTCATAGAACATAATACAAAGAAAGAAACCAGAAGAAAAAGTTCCACAAACATGCAAAATTTAGGAATCGAACCCACGACCTCTCGGTCCGCGACGATAGATCGCCGAGCGTTTAACCCATTGCGCCACAAACGCATTTGCAGAGAGCTACACAGACGCGCCTTATATATCTAACACTCCTCCGTGTACCCGCGCTCTTGCTCGGGGCGGTGCCGCCGCCTACGAGCAGAAAAGAGAAGTACTGCATTATGACACTAAAGCCCGGGATACATGGAGCGAACTTTCTCGACGAACTTCACGCGTCAAGTAACGACGCGGCGACACGACGCAGGATGTTTGCTGTGTTGCAATACATGCGGCGAACGCCGCCGCGCGTTGGCCGCCGTGTTGGCGGCGGTCCCGGCCGCCCGCTTCGAACTGAATTTGGCGTTGTCCTTGTAGAATTCACTTAGTTGGAAGCAAATGACTGCGTAAACGGCTTTCGCTTAGTCTCAGGCCGCTTCGACGACAGAGTATTATGGATAACCTTGAGTAGTTTTCGAGATCGCTTCTCGTTTCGAACGCGTCTAAGCCTAGCGAAAGAAATATCCGATGCCAGCGCCATCTATCGGGGAAGTCGGGAGATAGGCATGACGACAGCATGTGGCCTCTGAGATCAAAGATTTCTGTTGAAGGTTGTTGTAGAGAGCTTGCACTGCTTGTCTGTTTCCTCGCAGATCAGCGGATATGGGATGTACAAATACAACGCGATTCCTGAGAGATCATACTAGGAACTACTCAATCGGGCAGAGACATGCAGACACGGCAACACCAACGCGATTGCAGACGACGCGAAAAGGCGCGCGCGCGCGAAACACCAGCATGCATTGCGACCGGAACTAGTGCCTCCTGATTGGCTGTCGTCCACCGCTGCGCGCTAGACGCTTCCGGCGGCGGCGTTCACCCGACGAAAATGTTTTGGACAGGCAGATCGGCTGCGGACGGCAAATTTCTTGACGCCGGCCGTCGGACGTTCGCCGCCCGACGAAGTTCTTCGCTCGGACGCCGGTTATTCGCTTCATGTATTCCGGCCTTAACGCGCACCGACAGTGAACGCTTCGGTGGTCTCAGCACTACGACGCCTCGATGCCAGCATTCGAAGGGACGCTGGCATCAAGAAGCACTACCAACGCCACCTAGGTGGCGTTCACCGTACTCAGCACAGCGGAGCGTGGCCTCCGCAATTAGCTCTGAAAATGTTTCTGAAGTTGATCGCGGAGGCTGCAATTACGACGCGCTGTACGCGCTGATTTGACTCGGTGACGATTCAGTTACGTGCTTTGTCTTGCGCGTTGTATTAGTGTGTCAGTTACGTGCTTCGTCTTTCGCGTTGTGCTAGCGTGTGCAGCGTAGTGCAGCTTCCATATGCACGACGGTTGCTCATGGTCATCGACGTTGGTAGTCGTGATGGAGGAGACGTGCCACCAGGCGTCAGCGTGGGTGCATCAACGCCTAAGGGCGCTTTAGCCACAAAACACCAATAGACATTATATATCAATGTACAATAAACATTACACTACTTCTGTGAAGACACGTTTCACTTTCGTGTTCTATACCGATTCCTATATAAGAGGGATCAACCACATTTTTTACATTGCTACTGTAGCATCTAAGAAAGCAATTTACGCTAGCAATCATCATCATCATCAGCATTAGCCTATATTTATGTCCACTGCAGGACGAAGGGCTCTCCCTGTGATCTCCAATTACGTATGGAAGCATAGTGTCAACTCTCTTTCCAACCAAATCTATGGTGTACAAAATAACTCATTCATCGTAAGGTGACTATGAATGAACTAACAGAACGCCGAGTGTAACGCACATGAAATGTTACCTTAAAAAGTCCCCTCACCCGGCCCTACCAGGAATCTTAGTTTAGACAACGGAAGTTGGGGAGAGAACCTAGGTAGCATTTTATTGCAACTGGAGATGAAAGACGTTGAAAAGTCGCGCAGCCATGCTACCAGAAGGCGAGCTTCGCTGCCAACGTGACAACCTTTCCTTTTGCCTCGGCTAAAGTCAGCAAGCGACGTTTCTTCCCTGACTTATCCAATGGTGTAAAGCCGAGGGACCACGTCAAGAGACCCCCCCCCCATTTTTCGTTCTTGCTATACGGAACACTTCCAGCGGAGCCTTTGCACGTTCTATATTGGATGACTTACCAAACTCACGTGCCATATTTGGTGACGTTACAGGCCGTGCGTGGATGCAGAGGTGTTTTTGCGAGTAATATTGATTCTTCGGCGGGACGCCCTCCAGAGGACGCTCGCACTGGCTTTCTTTTGAAATTGCAGCAATTTTCGCGCCATGCAGCGCTTTCATACTTTGCAGGCAGGATCGTTATCGCGTGGTCTACGCACCGTGCTTGTTCACTTGCAATGCCCAAACGTGGAGGATGTCCGAGGGGCCCCTTAAGATGAAGCTTTTAAATCGGGGCCAACTCCAATTTTTTCAGGAAACCACTTCCCATTTGAAGATCAGAAATACTCCTATTAGATAACCACCGGACCGTTTTAAATTAAATATACTGCATTTAAAAATTACGGATACATTCTGCTGAATTACAGAAGCAATATCTTGATTAAAGGCCTCACAGCTTTATTATCACATGTAGGCCTATAGACCAACAAGATAAGTATCTCGATGTTCATTACCGATGGTCTTTCTGGCACGCGCACTCATACAAGACTTATTTTTCTTCGTCGTCAGGTGGCATGCACAAACCGCGAAGAGCGCGGTGGCATTAAAGTACATTTTAGTTCTATCTAACACCACAACTATTCTACCCATTGGGCGGATGTCTCTTAGCGCTCTGGATCCGATCGCGGCGAATACGTCATGGCCATGGCTCTGTAGGTGCGGTTAAGTTTGTTCTTGAGACTTGCTGCGGTTGTTTCGGGCTCGGCAAGGAGGCACTAAACATAGGCACGTATACAGGCTGTTTCAGCGAGCACTTTCAAAAGATTGTAAAGGTTGACTGCGGCAGATAGCGCAATTTTACTTGATGAGCTGGTCTACCCGAAGAGGCGAACATTACTTGCACAAAAATGTAAATGCTTAGTCGATTAATTAACAAAAATTCACAAATTAGTTTTAACCAATTACCCTATGGCCCATATTGCAATTCACAAATTATAGCCCTGGAGTTCGCAAGGTGGATCCACTTGGAATGAATTCTAAGGATGACACCAGTTTCGAGATATTAGTTCCCGAACTTTGCGGAGAAATGCATTGGCTTTCCAGTTACTTTCGAAAGCGTCGTTTTATGCATTGAAGCACAAAAGTAAACCAGCGAAGCTGAAATTTGCGACCCCGGTATGAGCCACACGTGATTACTTTCTTTCTTGTTCCTGGCTCATACCCGCATATCCAATGCGGATATGCGCCACCCGTGATTTTATTATCCTTAATCGTGACGTAACTGACGAGCATGTGATGTTATTGATGTCATGACCTGATCAGTCATGTTAGTCATACATTCGTACCCTTCCATGCCAATTTTCGTATATACCAAGTGAACAGGGGCGCAGCCAGACAGCCCCTCCCCGAGTTTTTTTCGTGCTGGCATGCACCGACGAGAAAAAAAAAAAAAGAAAAAAAACACCGGCGCCGGGAATCATTCTGGATTTTGTCTACAATGTCTTTTTCACGCTCGAACAGACATTTCGGCACGAACATTGCGAACTCGGGCTGGATTTCCTGACAACGCCCTTGCACCTAGAGTCACATAACGCAAGGAGCCCCATCCGAGCACAAAGTTTCAAGGGCTTTTCGATAGCGAGCGGGCGCGTTGCGGCATCTCGCAGCGGCCGCGGAATCTACGGAGCGCATGGATTTCAATTCCGAAACTTTATGGGTATACAGTTCTCATAAACTTTTGACGCGAAAGGTGCACTGACATTTCCAAAGGCATGCTTTAGATTTTCAATTCTGAAACTTTATGGGTTTAATGTTCTTATAAACTTGGGCCAACATGCTCGCACTGGAGCCCTCGTGTCGAAGCCGATCCAGAAATGGAAGCATGCGCTCGCAATCTTCCACACGCACGAAAATACTAAGTATCACCATGACTGTCAGCTGGCAGCTGATAATTTTCTCCAAACATTTTCAGGAAGCGTGCCCAATGTGGTCGATCAGCCGTACCAGGGCAGGCAAAGTAAAATAAGAGAAAACAGAAGTAAGTTAACGGCCTATTATTGAGGCAGTTCTTTTTTGCTGGTGACAAGGTCTGGCTCTCCGTGGCCATAGAGACAGTGGTCCTATGGATTTAAGTAAAGCCCCCGCTGAAAATACTGGTATTTTCAGAGCGCTTCTTCGCATGTGAATTGATTGTGAAAATACATATCTGAAGAACCCTTTGGAAAGTTGCCCCAGTAATGCCTCGTATTTAAGCCCAGGTGTACAAAACCAAATTATATAAATTTGTGGTGAAATTATCAAAGCAAGCCTAGATTCAAAAGTAAACGCTACAGGCTGCTTCTCCGTACTTGCTGACAAAACGACGATATTGCTGGAATCGAACAGCTTACTGTTTGTGCAAGGTACCTAAAAAAGAATGCCAACGATATCGAAGGAGTGTTTTTAGGTTTTAGCACCGGCATAGATGCCCTCTCTCATTGCGACTGCAGGTTCTATGTAAATGTGTACCAACTGCTGCAGATTCTAGTCACCGTTCCAGTGACAACTGCCAACGCAGAGTGAATATTTTTTAACATGAGATTACAAAAAAAAATACTTGCGCTCTACAATGTCTCATAAACACATGGTTAGGCAGGCGCTTCTATACACCCACAGAGACGTCGGCATCAACGTATCCGAAGTCATTGACCGCTTCGCTAAACTTCCCCGCCTAGTGAAGTTTGTGCTTTGATAGCGAAGCATCAAAAATAAATGCAAGTCGAAATCTCTGTTCCTTCAGGTCCATAAACTCGTAATTATAAAAACGTGTGACTGTTCATTAGCTTTTAAAAAAGCAGAAATTTTCTCCATTTATTGTAATAGCATCATGATCAAAATTATCACGCGAGTACGAAAATCACGAGGACATCAACAAGCAATTTTGACCGACCTTGCTCATTGAAAGCCCGGCTCACGCGGCGTTTCCCAACACACCCGGATATTGGGTAGTTCAACTTGGCGCATCATCTGTGGCTTTCGTTTGGACTTTTCTTTCAGTTTTAGCGACCTGCTTTTACTTCTTTTTTGAGCTGAAGCAATATACCTTCTTTAATGTTGGGTGCATAATACTTGTTGCCGCTCTGCGGGCAGTTAAATTACACATTTTCGTACTCATTTCTGCATTATTGCTTTATTATTCTACCCATATGGTGGTGTCACGACCGCCGCATGGCCCAAGTACATATCACGATTTCTGCGATCATAGTTTTGTTCTTGCCTAGATCGCCTGTCTTTCTATGCGTAAAGTTTACTATCTGTGACTGGGCAACCTATTTATTTGTCTTGCTTGACGCATTATATACAGTGACGTTTGCTTAAGTACGTTGGAGACTTATACGTATATTTAAATATCTTGTTGCGAGGTGTTTTGTATACAAGCAGTGAACTTTGTTTCCAGCGACACTGTTTTCGCATTTCTAATGTATATTTTGCAGAACTCATGTTTGTTTATATGCACTCACTGCTGCGATTATAATCTCGGTGTAATTACAATACACTACCGGTAACAGCTGCTTCTGCGCAATCTATTGCAACGAAGGACAGCGTCATTGAGGTTTTTCCCTGGTTGTTGCTTATGTACAAAAATGTAAACAAGGTTCTTGAATGACAAATATTCATCAAAATATTTGTCCTCAACTTGTTCATTTCATGGCCTTGACGCTTTTCATATCAGCTGCATGCACTGCTCTGCTAGTTTCGCACTTCCCGAACTGATATAGTTATAAAGTTCGTGTGATATTTTCTTTACTTATTAAATAGACAAAAAAAAGCGCGATGCATTGATATCAGTTATTTCTGCCACAATTTTTGGGACATACGAGTATTTTCTTTTATGAAAAAATACATATGTTACATGACAGTGCGTAGCGTTCAATTATTCGTTCGTAGCATCTAATATACGATGGCATTGGCAATGCAGTTATTATTGATGTATTTGATCCCTCGACCAAATTTATAAGGAGGAGGCCGCGCTGCAACGTGAGCCCTCCCCCCCCCTTCCGAACAAAATTTCTGGCTACGCCACTGCAAGTGAACGAGACGCGAGTTTTCGATAGGTATCGATAGATTTATTTCCGCCGGAGGGTTTCTCTGGTCGGACCACGATTGTTTCGGCCTATAGGCATATATATTTTCGCTGTAAAATTCAGTCCTATGCTCATTCCACGCGACAGCCGGTAGTATGTCACTCATGTACAACCTGTTCCGGCTTCGTGCTATTGGTGGTCGCTCATAGCCCTTCCGGGCGACGAGCGATGGATTCTATATTTCCAGAACCGAGCGATCTGTTCGCGCGACGGCCCGTTTCGTCGCCCGAAGCCGTCGCTCGTCGCTGTGGTGCACAAAATCGCTCACATCGGGTTTGAGCCTAACAGCCTTTCTTTCTGTGCGAGTACAGACACTGTAAGAGTCACCAGGATGAGTTTTACATTTGATTTATATTGTTACGTGTGGAAGGACACAGGCGAAAGAGGCTATTTACAGGTCCATATCATCAACAGCAATCTGCCAGTATCAAGAGCGAAGATCAATAGAAGAGAAATAGCTGGAACCGTGAAGGCAGTCAAGGGCGTCGTCGATACGTGGGAGCGGGTAGACGTCCTTCTTAGTAATTTTGTTCAAATGACGGTAGTCTACACAGAAGCGCCACTTGCCGTCCCTCTTCTTAACCAGCATCACAGGTGACGCTCAGGGACTCGAAGAAGGCTCAATGATGTCTTTATCTAGCATTTTGGTCAGAAACGCGATATGGTCGTCGGTGAATAGGTGTAGCATCGCCAGTACGAATCCGATGCTTGATCGCGAGCGTCTGGCCTAAAGGGCGATCGTCGAAGTCGAAAAAAAATGTGGTTGATCCCTCTTATATAGGAATCGGTATAGAACACGAAAGTGAAACGTGTCTTCACAGAAGTAGTGTAATGTTTATTGCACATTGATATATAATGTCTATTGGTGTTTTGTGGCTAAAGCGCCCTTAGGCGTTGATGCACCCACGCTGACGCCTGGTGGCACGTCTCCTCCATCACGACTACCAACGTCGATGACCATGAGCAACCGTCGTGCATATGGAAGCTGCACTACGCTGCACACGCTAGCACAACGCGAAAGACGAAGCACGTAACTGACACACTAATACAACGCGCAAGACAAAGCACGTAACTGAATCGTCACCGAGTCAAATCAGCGCGTACAGCGCGTCGTAATTGCAGCCTCCGCGATCAACTTCAGAAACATTTTCAGAGCTAATTGCGGAGGCCACGCTCCGCTGTGCTGAGTACGGTGAACGCCACCTAGGTGGCGTTGGTAGTGCTTCTTGATGCCAGCGTCCCTTCGAATGCTGGCATCGAGGCGTCGTAGTGCTGAGACCACCGAAGCGTTCACTGTCGGTGCGCGTTAAGGCCGGAATACATGAAGCGAATAACCGGCGTCCGAGCGAAGAACTTCGTCGGGCGGCGAACGTCCGACGGCCGGCGTCAAGAAATTTGCCGTCCGCAGCCGATCTGCCTGTCCAAACATTTTCGTCGGGTGAACGCCGCCGCCGGAAGCGTCTAGCGCGCAGCGGTGGACGACAGCCAATCAGGAGGCACTAGTTCCGGTCGCAATGCATGCTGGTGTTTCGCGCGCGCGCGCCTTTTCGCGTCGTCTGCAATCGCGTTGGTGTTGCCGTGTCTGCATGTCTCTGCACCGATTGAGTAGTTCCTAGTATGATCTCTCAGGAATCGCGTTGTATTTGTACATCCCATATCCGCTGATCTGCGAGGAAACAGACAAGCAGTGCAAGCTCTCTACAACAACCTTCAACAGAAATCTTTTGATCTCAGAGGCCACATGCTGTCGTCATGCCTATCTCCCGACTTCCCCGATAGATGGCGCTGGCATCGGATATTTCTTTCGCTAGGCTTAGACGCGTTCGAAACGAGAAGCGATCTCGAAAACTACTCAAGGTTATCCATAATACTCTGTCGTCGAAGCGGCCTGAGACTAAGCGAAAGCCGTTTACGCAGTCATTTGCTTCCAACTAAGTGAATTCTACAAGGACAACGCCAAATTCAGTTCGAAGCGGGCGGCCGGGACCGCCGCCAACACGGCGGCCAACGCGCGGCGGCGTTCGCCGCATGTATTGCAACACAGCAAACATCCTGCGTCGTGTCGCCGCGTCGTTACTTGACGCGTGAAGTTCGTCGAGAAAGTTCGCTCCATGTATCCCGGGCTTTAGTGTCATAATGCAGTACTTCTCTTTTCTGCTCGTAGGCGGCGGCACCGCCCCGAGCAAGAGCGCGGGTACACGGAGGAGTGTTAGATATATAAGGCGCGTCTGTGTAGCTCTCTGCAAATGCGTTTGTGGCGCAATGGGTTAAACGCTCGGCGATCTATCGTCGCGGACCGAGAGGTCGTGGGTTCGATTCCTAAATTTTGCATGTTTGTGGAACTTTTTCTTCTGGTTTCTTTCTTTGTATTATGTTCTATGACGTATTTCCGTGACGGAAATACGTCAGTGAAGTCTTGGTGGACCCCGGAATAAAACACTTTCGTGTTAATATCTCGGTAGGCCGATAACACTTTGGAAAGGTCTTCAGCCTGTGTATAGGACAGGTCCGCCGCAACCATTAATTCTTTATGTTGGGATCGGCGCCCGAGGCTGGCGCGAGGGGCACGCCAAGCTCGGAAGAACCATCGGTTGATAAAGTTGCCACTTGATGGTCGCCGAGGCAATCAACGTTGGCAAGGCAAATACCTAGCGGGAGAATTTGTTTTGCCAATCCAAAGTAAAAGATAGGCATGCGAGTGCAGTTATTAGTAAGAATGCTGTGAGGCACGGTGACGTCATACTGTAGTTGAATGTCGGGCAGAGGAGTGACGAGGTACTCGCCATCAGGAACAGGTGGGGTAGACAACAGTTCAATATAGGCTATTGACTTTGGTGGTAGGCGAATAAAGCCGTTGGGGCGTAAGCGGCACTGGGGTTCATCAGGAAGTTCCGCGAGGATCGGCAACTCAAGGCGAAGGCAGAGCAGTCAATAAGAGCAGAATGCGCAGAAAGAAAATCGAGTCCGAGAATTAGGTCGTGGGGGCAATGAGCAAGCACGGTGAAGAGTACAGGAGTGTGGCGGCCGGCGATGCTGACACGTGCCGTACACATGCCGACTACAGGGATAGTACCGCCATCCGCAACGCGGATGACGCGTACCGTACGCTGGGGTGAGGAGCTTTCTGAGTCGTCGTGGGAAGGCAGCACTCAGAAATATGGGACCCTGTATCGATCAGTGCAGTGACAGGATAGCCGCGTGATGTGGGGTATGATACGGCGGCTCTTAGCGTGTTCAAGGCGACGGCATTCTTTTATGATGGCGTCGATAGTCGAGACGTTGCCGAAAACAAGCAAATTGAAAGCGTCGTCGGCAATGCCTTTTAAAAAGCACATGGGCCACTTTATCTGCTTCAGACATAGTATCGTCAGCTTTGCGGCATAGAGTAGTACGTCGAGGATTTATGAAACGTACGGCTCTGTAGAGGGTCTCAACACGAGACGCAAGAGCCTTTCTCGCGGCAACCTTGCGCCCAATAGGGTCACCGAACAGTTCCCGTAGCTTTTCTTTGAAACTGTCCCAACTGGTTATCTCGTCATCATGCGTTTGGTGCCACACGCGTGGGGTGCCGCCGAGATAAAAGATGACATTGGCGAGCACAATCGTTGAGTCCCACCTGTTATTAGCACTGGCATGTTCATAGAGCTTAATCCATTCGTAAACGTCCTGTCCCTCCAGGCCAGAGAACACACCAGGGTCGCGATGTTGGGCAACCACGACGATAGGAGTAGTCGGACGAGCCGAAGCCGTTGCAGAGGTGGTCTCGTCAGCAGGGGGCGTGGTGACAAGCTCGATGTACCGACCACTTCGGAGTTGCGTGGCGAGGACGAGGATCGCTAACCTCCACCAGAATATTACGTGCGGAAGGACACAGACGAAAGAGGCTATTTACATTACAGGCTATTTACACTGGAGACCGACAGCCAGTCCCAAAATCGCTCGCACCAAGAGCACAGACACACTTCATCATCTTTCTCGCGGCGGCTCGTCTCTTGAACATCTTTCGATGCTATCGTAATAATATGCTTTTTACTATAGTAAATAGTAGTCTTTGATGTCACGAGGAGTTGGTGCGGCATTACCAAAGTGCCATCGCCACCCGGATTTAGTTATGCCCCTTTTTTCTGTGGTTAACTAATAAGCCTCCCTGCACAATAAGACTATTCGGTCTGCAATTCCATGAATTCAGCTTAAAATGCCAACCTAGATTACTATTACGATTTAGTGTCTCTATTAAGCGAGCCGATTAAGCGATCTGTCTAAGAAAGCCATTGGCGGGGAACATTCTTCTCGTGGTTTTCTTAAATTACATAGTAATTTTCTCGTGCGGATAGATGTAGGTGGTGGTGGAAGATAAAGCCACCGTGCGTCGCCTGGGTTGTTTCAACGACCGAACATCCAGAAATGGTTCGGGAGCATGCTCTTGCATGTACTACGCATGACCGATCTGCCTTCATCATCATCAGTCTATATTTATGTCCACTACAGGACGAAGACCTCTTCCTGCGATCTCCAATTACCCCTGTCTTGCGCTAGCTGATTCCCACTTGCGCCTGCAGATTTCCTAATTTCATCGACCAAACTAGTTTTCTGCCGTCGTCGACTGCGCTTCCTTTCTCTTGGTATCCATTCTGTAACTCTAATGGTCCACCGGTTATCCATCCTACGCATTACATGGCCTGCCCAGCTCCATTTTTTCGTCTTAATGTCAACTAGAATATCGGATATCCCCGTTTGCTCTCTGATCCATGCACACCGCTCTCTTCCGGTCTCCTAACACGTAACATTTTTCATTCCATCGCTGTTTGTGCGGTCCTTAACTTGCTCTCGAGATTCTTTGTTAACCTCCAAGTTTCTGCCCCATATGTTAGCACCGGTAGAATGCAATGATAGTGCCCTTTTCCGATTTACCTTACAAGTCATAATCCTTACAGCCTATCTCCTTTCCCTTTAATTTATATGACCGAAACCAAATTACTGCCATATCCAAAGCCAGAAATAAACACGTTACGCCAGCAAGCGCCATGTAACCGATAGGGTGTTCTCAGAGACAGCCGTAAGGCGTTGGTCATTATCAGCTCTCGCATATACAGAGCATAACCTGCAAGACTCCAGGTCCAGTTCTCACCAAGAATTTCTTAAGTGTTGCGTTAAAGCGTAACAATTCTGCCTTTTCCGCCATTGTTAGGAAAGTGCGAAGGGATCCATAGACGACAGAGCAACACAGGACTAACGCTTACCATCAACTGGAATGATTTTAAGGAGACTGACATATATAGGTATATAAACGGCATTGCGTGCCAAAAGACTATAGCTTCTCAACGGCACGCATGTAGGTGAGATCACATTTCCAATTTGTCTTCCACTGTTCAGATCAGGTATAAGTAAATACACCTTAATTACTTCGCTGCAAAGACACATAATATTGACTCACACGCGTGTGTTTGTTGTCTTCAAGGAAAAACGCCTCGATGATTTGACGCTCTAGTTGATCCGCGTGTTCAAAGAAAATATTGGTTTAGTCCAACGCTGTATCCCGGCCACGGCGGCCGCATTTCGATGGGGGCGAAATGAGAACACACCCGTGTACTTAGATTTAGGTGCACGTTAAAGAAGCCCAGGTGGTCCAAATTTCCGGAGTCCTTCACTACGGCGTGCCTCATAATCAGATCGTGGTTTTGGCAAGTAAAGCCCCATGATTTTTCGGAACAGCCCCAACTTTGACAATGCCGGGGCAGCTTGTGTTGGAATTGCCGTGTTGCTTTAGGCGCTCATTCACGCGTTGACTCGTCTGTTGTATGTAGTACCTCGTGCCACATGTCATAGGAGTACCGCACGCGACAGTTTTTATGGCTTTTCTTTGTTCGTCCGCATGCTCGCAGAATGCGTCGTGGCCGGTCCAGTACTCGTGGTCGGTGTACGGCTCGAGTTCCATGATGCTGGGCGTCGGCATGGGCGCCATCGAGGCGGACAACGCCCCGGACTCGTGGCTGCGCTGCGGTTGCATGGCAACGGGTCACGCCCTGCAGGCCCTGCTGGTCGGCGCGTGCATCGACATGATCACCTCCATGAACTTCACACGCCTCAGGAACAGGCAAAAGGTGCTGCCGCTTCGCATTGCTATTTTATTCTTGTTTCGCATGAAAACTTCAATGACCAAATTTGACACGCTGCATGTCTTTTTTTTTATGCAGAAGCATGTGTTTTATTGCGTTGACGCAACTTGTCAAAAGCTCGTGGACGGTGCTGTATGGTCTATCTCTCGTATTTAGACATTCTCGCGTCCCCTTAAGTTATTTTCACTGCACATGGCTCTCTTGTTTCCAGGGGTCCGGCTTCCCCGCATAGTAGTACACACGCTGCGGAGGAAGTCGGTCTAGTTACGCAGTAGTACGAGAGATGGCGCGAGTGTTCTCATGCAAGCACCATCTGACGGCGTGGATATTCGTGTAGTATGGTGCACTTTAAGCTTCGCGTCAGTTACACTACTACACCGTTACATAACGCTGTCCCGTGGTTCCTTTGGTAAGTTAGGCGATAACTGTACTTGCGATCAAGGAAAGGCACTTGCAGAATGAGGATGGGGTTGTAGCCTCGGCCCCAATGGACCAGCACAGAGACAACTCAAACATAAATGCTCTGCAAAGTGTGTGCTTGAAGAAATGTCGCGTTTTAATGGTTATTCGCACGTCCGTGATTTATTACACAGGTCCGCAATTCCTGCCTGGCTGTCCGACACAGCTAAGCGTATATAGTGGTTGTAGCGCACAGAATATAAGAAAGGTGTAAGCATATTCGATTACAGAACCCAAGTACCTCACTGGAATTGCCAGGAGAACACCAGTTTCGATATATCAATTCGCAAACGGTGCGACGAAATACATAGGTGTTCCAGTTATCTCGTGCTTCAATGCATACAAGAGCGTTCCGTTAAAATAGTAAGGGGAACAACAGCGCACATTTACGGCGAGCTTGATGACGCATATCTCCGAGCTGCTGTTATTCTGGAAATTCATTCCAAGAGGATACGCCTTGCAAACTCACAGGCTACAATTCGTTAATTGTCATATGAGTTGTGAAGTAATTAACGAAGAAGTAAATTAGTGATTTCTTGTTAATTAGTTGAATATGTGTTTCGATTTCTCGTGCAAGTAATGTGCGCCTCTCTGAATAATCCGCCCCAAGGACTAGAAATGTGTTATCTGCAACAGGTGATTTTTAATAATTCCGCACAACTTAAAAATGATCACCCCGTCGAATGTCCATATCATCACAAAACATTTATAGACACTTCTTTGTATGCACCCTCGTCTGCCGCTATTTTTACTTTCGTTCGTTATTACTAATAAATGTTACGATAGTTCTCCCAGTGTTGCCAAAACGTCAGGAGAAAAAAACCTTTTCTTTATGGTTTTAGGGCTTCAATATTTCCGGAAATTTTACTCACCACAAAGATGTCCTGAAGAAAAAAAAATTGCAATTAGGAAGGGGGGGGGGGGGGGGCTAGGGGTGCGAAGAGTATAAAGACGAAAATAGAAATGTCATCACGAAATAAAAAAGAGTAATCTGTCTGTTTATACGTGGATGCTCGTTACACTTTTCTTTGCCTGTGTCTGTATGAAACGAGGGCAGACAATTATATACCATCGGGCCAACTGCCTGCACAGTACATGACTTAAGAAAGGAAATGGCCACTACGTGTTTCGTTTTATGCAGATACGCGACCTGGATGACTACATGCAATACAAGATGCTGCCGCTGAACCTGAGACGCCGTATTCGTGACTACGCCGAGAACCGCTTCAAGGGGCGCGTCTTCGACGAAAACCAAATCATCCAATCGCTGTCGGATCCCCTGCGTGAGGTGCGTTCAAGCGGGGAGGATATGCGGGACCTCCTCTCGGCCTCGGGTCTCACACCGCCCGTACTACACAGGCGACCCGAAAAATGGCTCGTTAGCGCCGGTCACGTTGAATCCTCGCAGGCGAATTCAGTGGGTCTCGGAGCGCCCTTTCAATATATGCTGTGTACGAGGTCGTAGGTTCGGTTCCCGGTCGTGGCGGCCGCATTTCAATGAGGGCGAAATGCAAAAAAAAAAAAAAAAAAAAAGACCACTCGTGTATACTTAGACTTGGATGCAAGTAATCATCCCCAGGGGGTAAAAGTTAATCCGGTGCCTTCCACTGCGGCGTCCTGCAAGTCTGGTCGCAGAAATGCACTATAAGAGAAGGCACAAAAGAAAACGCCAGGTCATTTGAGGGGAAGACTCATGAAAATTGTAGTTTTTTTTTTTTTTACTGACAACTTCGGCTACATGTTTTTTTAAAGTAATACGTAACACTGCTTCATTGCTCTACGCAATTAGTGTTTTATTATTATTTGCAATATAACACTTGCTATAAGTTCCAATATGCGCCCACGTACGTATTTCGCGGACTCAAACGTCACCTAGCTGCTAACCGTACGTTCTTAATTGTATACATGTTATAAGATGCGGCCCTCCTGACATCACTTTGTACTATATTTCCAAATGTATTTCCTCGTGTATTTTATATATACATCGTTATAATTAGTATTATGTGATGACCGTTGTCTGAAACACTTGTGTGAGCGAGAACCTTTGTTTGGCATGCATGGCTATAGTTCTCGCTTCTACTTGAACTTTCAAGAAAACTGATCAATCACTCGGTCAATCAGTGAATCAGCCAATCAATCAATCAATCAATCGACCAACCAATCAATAACCTCACTCCTGACCTCGTCCTCTTCTTGTGGGTGTCCAGCGCGTGATGTGGCACAACTGCCGGCGGGTACTGCGCAACGTGCCGTTCTTCGCGCGGGCCGAGCCGGACTTCCTGCGCGACCTGACGGCTCGCATGAAGATGGAGTTCTTCGTCCCCAACGAAGTGGTGGCCGCGGCGGGAACCATGGGCGACCGGCTCTACCTGCTGCAGTCGGGCAGCGCGCACGTCGTCGACGACATGGGCATCACCGTTGCCACGGTCATGCCTGGGGACCGGTTCGGCGGTGGGTATATATAGTATAAACCCCATTGCACGTGCACGCCTTCTCTGAAAGGTTTATCCCGTGATGATAAGACCAGGTGAGAGAGAGAAAAAAAGAAAGTGGCCTTGAACGGAAAGTTGCTTTCGGTAGATGTATGCTTGGTATAGCATGCACGAAAAAATTAGTGGTCCGCTAATAGCTGGGGAAAAAAGAAAGAAGGAATAAAAGACAAGAAGGTGAATGAAAACGTTTTTTATCGTTCCATGCGCAGAGGAACGCGGTACTTTTTGGGTCAGGAACCCAGCAAACGGGGACAAATTTTAGGAAGATGTAGTTTGAGGCCAGCGGTGACGCCCCACAGACTTCGTCAAAAGGACACGTCGTGTACTTTCGCGATGGCGATAATTTCGCAGTTATTCTTGTCTGTGGCACCAGGGGCCGTATAATATATGAGCATTTTTCTTCCTTTGAGGCTCTTCATTTATCATTCGTGGCAGCGTGTGGCCGATACTGGCGATAATTGAGAGATGGCGTCATGCCAGAAAAGCAAAAAAAAAAAAAAAAAAAACTGAAAATTAAAAAAAAATGACCAACCCTTCCCCTACCGGAAAATGGGGGTAAGCGAAGCTTGTCGTGTGTTTCTTCGATGTTCCTCGCCACGAATTGCACTGACGAGTACCACGTTGCGCTCGAACCACTACCAGTCACACGCACTGCAGCTGGCTCCGAAGTTTCGGTTCAGAAAATCGCGTTGAAACTTGGTCGTCGCACCGGGGAAGTTGGCGCTATGGCGTTGCCGAGGCGTGCACCACCATTGTCGGGTTCCTGGAGGGCAAGCCGACGCTGACGTTTGGCCTCAACATTGCGCTCCCGCAACTCGGGGTCCGCGGCTCTTCCCTGACGTTTCGCCTGGGCTTCGGAAGCCCTCACGCTAGAATCGGCAGGTCGACGACGAGCCCTTTCCCAAACGAGTTCACGGCACCGTTGCTCAACCGCAGCCTGCTCCTCGGCGGAACGCACCACGCTGGGCTTTCTCAACCAGCTGCCGAGTATTATCTGAGGCGAGGGAAGCGCGGCGGAGCGCGCGTCAACCCCCTTTCCTTCCCTTTCCCTCCCCGTGACACACCAAACGACCCTGACTGGCAGCGCACCTCACTTGATCCGGCGCCGGTGCAGCTGGAACAGCTGCTCTACTGTGGGAGCAACCGGGTTTTTTGCATGACCACGACAATGCCACCGAAACTTGTGAGCCAATACAAGTTTCGCTTGAAAAATACTTGTTTAAATACGGTCCCAGGTTAAGGTAACTCGTGCGCTTCAATCGTCTAGTGAAGTATCGCAAACGCTTCGATTCTTGGCATTCATGAAAATCAATGGTAGCAAAATACAAAGGGTTTCCCAGTGTGTAACGGAAGCCAGAGTAAACCGAATGCTTTCAGAATCAGAATGAAACTTGTGATGTTCACAGCAGAAATTAGCGTACAAATCGACATACAGAAGGAGGTACAAGAGCACAAGGCTGTAAGGGGACCTCCTGTCAAAGGTTACAAGCAGAGCATTGAAAAGTTGAAAAGTTCAAATTTGTTTGTTATTGCATGTACAAAAAACGGGCTTACATATTATATACAGCATCAGGAGGTCCCAGAGTGAGAAACTGCCAGGGGGACCTCCTATAATTAGTGGGTACATAAGAGTACTCGTGTTAGAGCAGCAAGAAGTGGGCAAACAAACAAACAAAAAAGAAAAAAAACGCGTCTAGAAATGCAATTCGTAGGGAGGGAACAAGTTATAATAAATAGAAAACAATTACATATGTATTAAAACATCGCTGTACAATATCACAATGAATAATCAAAAGCAGGAATATCTAGTAATGCGTAACAAAAACATTTGGCTCTTCTACATATTACTAAAAAATAAAAATACAAATTGTTTTACAGAAATATGAAGCCTAACGATAGAATAATAGAAATAATGTAAAGAATATGTAATAATTATGGAAATGTATTTATGACAAATGAAAAGATGGTTCTGCTAACAGTATTCTTTTCATATTGTGTTTAAAAAACTGCAATGAAAGAGATGACTTAATATTAACAGGGATGCGATTCCAAAATGAAATACCATAGAAGCGAAGTGTAAATTTTCCATAGTTAATTGGATCCGATTTTAGGTAAGAGAAGATTATTGCGTTCTGAAAACCTATTATTATTTTGTTCATGAAGTTATCAAAAGGAAGGCTGTCTAATGATATTCCACGATGAAAGAGACAAAATGTAATGAGTGACAACTTGTGATAGAACAGCTGTTGAATGGTTATAATGCGAAGATGTTGATAAATAGGTAGAGAAAGGCAACGGAATGAGCTAAAAGTAATTAATTTTATTGCCTGATATTGAAGGACGTTCAAGTGGTTTGAGATGAATGGCATATGTATTACCCCATGAAGATGAACAGTATGATAAATGGCTATTAATATAAGCAAGATACAACAAGCTAATCACATGAGGTTGGAAGAATGCTTGTGTTTTAATGATGATGCGGATGCCAAATGAACCCTTGTTAGAGCGCTTGTTAAACAGCCCTAAAGCGACAGTAATCTTAGTTGTATTAGAACAAAAAAAATTAACGCAGAAATAACCCAAAAAAATACAACAGCCAGAAACCATGGACAATATTATAAAGAGAGAAATGTGAAACTTAATAATTCAGTAAGTAAGAAGACCAATTTTTTAGTGTATTAATATGTGAATAGCATTTAAGGCATATATAAGATGGCAGAGCGTTCCAAATAGATAAAGCGAAAAAATATGCGGCGTGTAGGTCATAATTAGTCCGTATTGCTAAAGCCTTACGTATTACAGGTGGTAAGTAACCTGACGCAAATATAGTATATGTTTAGTGTTGAAGAACTAGAGTGCAAAAATGCGCTTAGATTTTATAGAAAATTGCCGTACCCATTCATACCTGTGGGAGTAACAGCTTCAGGAAGCGGCAGGTACCGAGCAGAACAAATCATTTAACTCTTATTTTAAACCGCATCAATGACGTCTGCATTTAATGCCATGTGTGGGCGTTCCGCTGAATAATTCCTTAATGGTCCGAAGAAATAAAATTTAGATGGATTCTTGTTCCCCTCCTCCATGTCGGGAACTGTGGTTTGGAGGTCGTAGGCGAAGAAGGTAGGCGGAGCATGTTTATGTGGGCAGAACTCGTACTGCATGCACTCTTACATTGTCACCGTGCATAGCTCACTACAATTTGAAAACAGAAAATGAGGCAGTGTTCTCTAAACCAAACTGAGAGCCCGTGATGTGCCACTACCACCTGTGTAAAATGAATCGTTATAGGGGGACTGAGATCAAGTTCTTCGTGAGCCTGCTCTCACGTTTTGTTTTGCATTTTCTGTATCTTAATCTTCTGATAATATCATTAACGTGTTCTTGCAAAGTGATGCCCAATGAATGTCTCCTGGGCTGTAACGCGGGTTGTCCTTTACAGTAAGCACACTGGAGATTTCCTGTGGCAGATATTGCAATTCTGTCACACAAGACACTAATTGCAAGGCAAGGAGTGATGTCAGTTAATTATAAAAACACTAGCAAATCAATGCTCCCCGTTTCCACTGCGCAGATTAGTGTTAACTGGAACATCAAACAATAAGGATATTACTTCATTAGTGATTACTTATTTGCCTAAATTGCGCATTTGGGACATGTGGATAATTAAGGTAATTACAAAGTTCACACACTGCGCTATGAGCTTCTTATTGCACATAACGACATAATGGGACAAACGGCGCTCCGCGCATTAAAATGATCAAGAAGACCTAGACGAACGCTCTACTCCATGCTATACTGTTTGGCTGTGTTGTAATACTCACTGGGTAAACTAAGGGGTAGCGACCAACTTGAGTCTCGTTCCACTTCTGACGAAGCCGGCAAAAAAGACAGCGCTGCGAAAACAGCATCAAGGTAAAACGTGATGCAGTTTACTCTGCTGTCTAAACAAGATGACGGCGTAGCAAAATGCTTGGAAACTCGCCTGCGCACAAGTAAATGTAGTCACACTTTCTTTTGCGTGTAGTAAGCTACGTTGCCTTTCTTTTTTCGAAGGTTCGCATACGCAAAGTGTTCAAATGCGGCTATGATATGCGCTCCGCTTTTTCTTGTCGACGCGATGTGGCGCGTCATGCCGCAGAGACGTCTTCCAGATGCGTTCCGTTACTTGGGCTCGAAGCTGTCTTCGCAGTTATAACGTATTAACTGTCTTCACTGCGGGCCAGAATTGGAACACACCCTATGTCAACCTCTGCTTCTGCTCCCTCAGCCTGTCTCTTGCCTATAGTTCCACCCAGCATGACTCGGAAAAGCCTTTGTCTATCACTGAACTCGTTCCGCGGCTTCGCCGATGACGTCGACTTGTGGATCGACGGTGTGTGTATCTCTCGTCAGGGACGGAGAAAGACGCAACAGCGACAGGAACACGATGCAATTCGTCAAGGCAGGGTCAGCGCCATGTTCCTGTCGTGCTTGCGTCTTTCTCTGCCCCGCCTAATTGCGCACGCGGTTGTTGAATACGAACCAGTACCAACAATCGCAGTTAACAATTCTCCTAAACGCAACGATACGCACGCACGTATATACGTCATTATATTAGGAGAGTGACCCGGCCATACTGGTCGCTTTCGAAAGACATTCAATGGCCTCCGAGCTTGCGCGCTCTGACTGCCTTTGTCTATACCAGTGAACTCGTTCCGGCTTCGCCGCTGACGTCGACGTGTGGACGGTGTTTGTAAGGGCGTGCATCTCCTGCGCAGAGGTGTGCCTCCTGCGCGACACCCTGCGACTGCGGACGGTGATCGCCGATTGCTACTGCCACTTCTTCTCGCTGACGCGCTCCGACTTCAACGAGGTGTTGGCGCGCCACCCGGACGTGCGCGACATCGTG